>NC_057798.1:354935918-354942793 GCF_018294505.1 Triticum aestivum
GCCGGCGGCGGAGACGGGTGCGGGCGTGGCTCGTGGGAGCCGGGCCGCGAGGGTCGACGGTGGGCATGGCGGGCCGTGTGCGGCGCACGGTGGCCGGGCCACGTGGCGCTGCGGGATTGGACCGGGCGGCGGCGCGGGATTTTGTCCGGCGTGGGGGCGGACGTGTCCGGGCGCGGAGGAAGAAGGAGGCTAGGGTTAGGAGAATTCATCCACGAATTTGGAGAGGGAAGGCATATTTATAGGTAGAGGGAGCTAGGAGAGTCCAAATGAGGAGCGGTTTTCGCCCACATGATCGTGATCGAACGACTCAGAGCATGGAGGGGGTTTGGATGGGTTATTAGGTCATTTTTAAAGGGTGTTGGGCTGCACTCAAAAGAGGCCTTTATGGTTACCCGGTTAACCGTTGGAGTATCAGACGACCTCCAAATGGCACGAAACTTGACAGACGGTCTACCGGTGGTGTAGCAAGGACGCTTGGCAAACCTCGGTCCATTCCGAGAATGTTTAACACCCACTCATGAAAAGAGACAAGAAGGGGACTCCGGATGACATAGGAGTGCCGGATTGCAAAACGGACAATGGGGAAAATGCTCGGATGCATGAGACGAACACGTATGCAAAATGAGATGCACATGATGACATGGCAATATGCAACACGCAAGCAAATGACATGGAAAGGACGATGAATAACTGGCAGACACCTGGCGCATCAAATCTGGGGCGTTACAACTCTCCTCTACTAACAAGAGATCTCGTCCCGAGATCTTAGGACCGAGACGGAAGGGAAAAGGGATGAGGTGAAACAAGAACTCAAGAGAAGAAGCAAAGAATCGAGATCACTCGAGAAGAAGAGAGGAACGACGAGAATGATGAGAATCGAAAGCTCACGGAATCAGATAGACTATGAAACCACTCTGGTTAGAACGAGATAAGACACGAATAAGACTGAAAGGATTTAGGCAGCACTCCGGCTTAAACATGGAGGAATAGAACACGAGCTTGAGAGGATGGAATGATACTTGATGAAGACATGACACAAAAACTCCGGAAAGAATTGAAAGAGTTGAATGAAGAGAACGGAGAAGAAAATGACAACTTGTGCCATGAATGGAATTGAAAGCATCTTTAGAAGAAAGGTTTGAACGGAGTTGTTGAGAAAATCAACAATGAAAAGAATAAGCTTGTTGTGGTCTTATAGGTAACATCTCAAGATCATAAGGTGATAACTGACCACAAACGGAAAAGATTGGATAGCTGAGAAGAACGAAGAAATGCAAAACTCCACTTCAAAAGAATACAGAGAATTTATTACACTTCAAGACGCGAGAAGAAAAGATACTTGAATTTATCAACCAACAAGAATCTTGATGAACTCTTGAAGAATGAATTAATTCCTGATGAACCACCATAAGAACTCCGGTAACAAACGGATGATGAGATAAAATTGAAGGATGAAAGGAATAAGATTAAAGCCTTGCGATGATTTAGATGGAGGTTTCGACGAGATGGCCGAGGAAATTTTTACTCCAGAAAAGAAAAGATGAAAACAGTTGGAACTAGAATTTATTCACCAAGAACAAACTCTGAAGGAAGGGATTACTTGACGACGATGAAGTAAGAATAAGAAATACGTTATGCTTATCCTCATCCAATTTAATTGATGACAAGCGGATTTGGCATGCAACTTATTCTTGTTGAAAAGTATTAAGGGGGGTATAGCACAAAATTTGAGAAAGTCTTCATGAACCACCGGTAGGATTGGAACGAACAAATGAATTAATATGATAAACAAAGACAAAGAATCTTGAATGAACCACCGTAAGAATTCGAAAATGACTGATGAAAGAGAATGAATCACTGGGAAGAATTAGAAGAACCAATATGCTAGAGGGGATTTAGATGCAAAAGAACAAAGAGATCATGAGCTGATTAAAGAAAACTTGAACGAAGCACCGGGATAATTGGATAACAGTAGCTGAAATGTGAGGACAAAAATTCTTCTGGAATGATGGCCTCCAGTGAAAAGAAATGGAAAAACAACTTCTGACATACTCCGGATGGTTAAGAAAAGGAATATCTGACAAATGGGATAATTCAAGAGGGTAGCATGAAACTAGAACCGCGAATCTTCGAGAGAATGGACAAGATTTAGAGGATAAACTCTTCTTCGATCTTCAAATGACGAAGAGAAACACCACCAGAATTGCTGAGATACTCCGGGAGAATGACAAAGAGGAAGGGTAGAACCAAAGATGAAAAGAATTTGAAAGCGATCTTGGAGATGGCATCTGACTAATGGGATCCATTCTTACGTCATACTTTGAAAAAGATTTGAGAATAGCTCCAGGAAATTAGAAGAGTCAGGTAAGATCCTGGGAAAAGACCTGTGGGTTAGGGCCCACTGAAGAGAAAAACATCGTTGGAAAGGGATGTTGAACAGATAGATGATACACTGGAACAATTGAAATATTTGAATGAGGTGACAACCTAAAATTAATTGGAACACAAACGAATCTCTTGAGATGTCTTCCAAACTCCGGAATGATTGAATGGCGAGAGGCAAACGATCAAGGAGAACACTTGATCCAAGGAAAATAATACGATCAACACCGAAAACTTGAATTGAGTCCACCGGAAAAGAGATGAAGAATGTCAAACAAAAGAGAATTCACCGGTTGAAACAATTGACGAAAGACTGAAGAGGCTCTGCACGAATGAAATTGATGGTCGAAAGAGACTCAGACTCCGGGAAGAAAAAGGGTGGGATGGCGGGAAAACAAAGGCAACTTGGAAGGGGGAACCGGTGAATATCTTGAAGAGAAAACACCGGTTGAAATCATTGAGGAAAGAAAGCAAAGACTTTGCACGAGTAGGATAAATACTCGATTACAGACTCCGACTCCGAGAAGAAAAAGGGGTGGGTGGGTGGGAAAAGAAGACAACTGAGGATTGATCTCGCGAAAGACAAAGAGGTTCGAGTCGACTTGACAAGAGATGCACCGAACAAAAGAGGATGGACAACTCAAGAAACTAACCACGCGATCCTAAAGAAAAAATTTGAACGGGAAGAGGAGTAATTCAAAACACCTACGTCAAGATTCCTCACCAGAGCGACAAAGAGGCTGAGGAGTAAAAAGAATTCCTACTCTCCGATATAACTAGACTCCGAAAATAGTTTTCTTCTAGACTCGACAACGGCCAAACTACACGGTCAACCAAGGGGGAGCCTATGGTCGGTCGAGTTTCTGATACCAACTTGTCATGCCCAATATGCGATACTATCCTAAAGAGACTCGAAGGTCTCACCAAGGATAGAACCGCATATTGATATGCTTTTGCAAGGTGGATATCATTACATCAACATTACATAGTAGATGGGGATACATACAATAGGCATACAATGCCACATGAATACAACATCACAATACATAAGAGCAACATCCGACTACGGATGAAACACAAATAGAAACTCAAATGACATCCACCCTGCCGACCTGGAACCTATCCCCCGATCAAAGAAGAAGCAGAAGAAGAACTCCAAAACAAGCAAACATCGCTCTCGCGTCATGATCATCGCATAACCTGTACCTGCAACTGTTGTTGTAGAATCTGTGAGCCGCGAGGACTCAGCAATCCCATTACCATGGGTATCAAGACTAGCAAAGCTTAATGGGAAAGGAAGGGGGTAAAGTGGTGAGGTTGCAGCAGCGACTAAGCATATATGGTGGCTAACATACGCAAATAAGAGCGAGAAGAGAGCAAGCGGAACGGTCGTGAAGCTAACAATGATCAAGAGGAGATCCTGAACTCCTACTTACGTCAAACATAACCCCAAAACCGTGTTCACTTCCCGGACTCCCCCGACAAGAGACCATCACGGCTACACACGCGGTTAATGCGTTTTAATTAAGTCAAGTGTCAAGTTATCTACAAACGGACATTAACAAATTCCCATCTGCCACATAACCGCGGGCACGGCTCTCTAAAGTTTATACCCTGCAGGGGTGTCCCAACTTAGCCCATCACAAGCTCTCACGGTCAACGAAGGATATTCCTTCTCGCAGGAACACCCGATCAGTCTCGGAATCCCGGTTTACAAGACATTTCGACAATGGTAACACAAGACCAGCAAAGCCGCCCGGATGTGCCGACAAATCCGGATAGGAGCTGCACATATCTCGTTCTCAGGGCACACCGGATGAGGCAGACGTCGGGTTGGCATAGACCCTGGTTGCCCAGGGGGCGCCGGACATCGCTCAGTTTGGACCAGCACTTAGAGAAGCACTGGCCCGTGGGGGGCTAAAATAAAGATGACCCCCGGGTTGGCCGACCCAAGGGAAAGGTATAGGTGGTGGTGAAGCAAATGGTAAAACCAAGGTTGGGCCTTGCTGAAGGAGTTTTATTCAAAGTGAACTGTCAAGGGGGTCCCATAAATCACCCAACCACGTAAGGAACGCAAAATCCGGGAACATAATACCGATATGATGTAAACTAGGGCGACAAGAGTGGAACAAAACACCAGGCATAAGGCCGAGCCTTCCACCCTTTACCAGGTATATAGATGCATTAATTAAATAAGAGATATTGTGATATTCCAACATAATCCTATCCACCATGGAGCAATCTTCAACTTCACCTGCAACTAACAATGCTATAAGAGGGGCTGAGCGAGACGGTAACATAGCCAAACAACGGTTTGCTAGGAAAGGTGAAAAAGGTTAGAGGCTAACATGGCAATTTGGGAGGCTTGAAGAGCAAAAGATAGGTAGCGCATCAAAGCGATAGAACGAAGCAACTAGCATAGCAATGATAGTAGTGAGATCCAGGATAGCGGTCATCTTGCCTGAAATCCCGCTAGGAAGAAGAACGAGTCCATGAAGAAGATGAAGCCACGAAGACGAACCAAACGTAGACGAACGAATCCTCACGCTCGGAACGAAACGGGAACTATCGAGAAGAAGCACACAACAAGGTAAACACACCACACATAGACATGGCATGATGCTAAACCAAGTATGATGCATGACAAAGGCTACATGAAGCTACTCATGGCAGGAAATGATGCATACAAGAACAACACATCAAAGCAAAGTTAAATGAGGCCGGAAACAACATAGAACAATTCCGGTAAGTCCTCATATGCAAATTACGAAAATGGTCCAGATCTGAATAAACCTTATGTTCAAGTTGTTAAACAGCAAGTTAAGATGCACCAAGATGATGTACACGAAATTCTATTCAAGTTACATATAAAGTTCATTTAATTCGGAGCTACGGCCTAGAAGATATGAGCAAAACAAGTTAAACATGGCATTAATGCAAAATGCATCCAAACATCAAGCAAACACTCTCAAACATGGATGCAATATGATAATATGAAACTTCATACAAAATCAAGCAAGTTTCATATAGAACACACTCAAAACGGAGCAACGGTACAACACATACACTCTATACAAGTTTAAAGGACAAGTTGTCTAAAACAACAACTAGGCATCTTGCAAGCATCAAAACAACAAGCTACATCACCCCAACATAAGATCAAAAGGCATGGGCATGAAGTACAGGTAAAGCATGACAAAACATGAACACTGAGCTATCTCCAGAAACAACTAGAACATGCTTAAAAGGACATGGCAAAATTGCAAAGTATAACAGTTTCAGACTTAGCAGAAATAACATCAGGTTGCAATGTTTAGAGCTATCAAACAACATGTTACAGGAACTCATCATGGCAACCAAAGGCATGGCATGTTAATACTCAAGACAAATAACAAAACTCCCTTACTGAACTAATTCCAAAGATCAAATGAAAAGATGATAGGATCCATGCAAACATGGCAAATGATGACAGATTCATACATGGCAGGAACAACAATAAGTAGGCATGTTGGTGAGCTTGAGAAAATCACCAAAGAGCAATAAATGGCATGACAAGGCAACCAATAGTAAGAAGACATGTTTGAGAAGCTAAGAATGGCAAGAACAAGTTCATAGGTTGCATGGATCACTAGCAAAGCTCATGGCAAAACTGAACTTAATGTTAATCAGGCTGACAGCAACATTATTTAGCAAGTTGAGAGGAAGATTACAACAAGCTACAGCAGGCTATAAATGCAACCAGGGCACGGATGGATAGACCATGACATGTATAACAAACATCCGTAGTGAACATCTCCAGATTATGCTTAGAATGACTTGTAGCAGCAGGTTTACATAGCATCATGATATAGCGGATTCAGACTAACAAAACATCAACAGCAAGTACCCTACTTCATGAGCTCAAATCACTCACTACAAGACTCACAAAAATACATGGATTGCACCACTGTGAAGATGGCATGAAGTATTCAAAACACATGTAGACATCAAGCTCATAGCATGCACACACAAAATGCAAAAAAAAAAGACAAAACAGCAAGTTATAACAGTTTCAGCAAGTTAACATCATATAGCACTCTTGCAACGATGATTTGCGCATCAAGATGGACTCAAACAAACATGGAGCAATGGAACAAAATGAAGAGCATATCATGATGAACATTTTGATATATCGCACGCACAAAACGGAGCAGTATGCAACAAGTTACATCAGGTCAAAGTGGGCACCAGAATATGACAGAAGAATGACTTAGTGGAAATTCGGGGTCAACCTGCTCCGATCTAGGGTTCGCACGCGAACCGAGGTTGGTCGGGGTTTCGCCGGAGCTGCACACTGGAGTTGACGGGGAGGCGCGGGGAGGCGGCCCCGACCTGGATCTGACCAGATCTGGCCGGCGGCGCGCTGGGACGGCGGCGGAGGGAGAGGTCGAGGCGGCGGGGTCGCTCCGGCCGGCGGCGAGGACGGCGGCGGCCCCGGGCGGTGGAGCAGGGCT
>NC_057798.1:354943087-354953291 GCF_018294505.1 Triticum aestivum
GGTGGCCGGGCCACATGTTGCTGCGGGATTGGACCGGGCGGTGGCGTGGGATTTTGTCCAGCGCGGGGGCGGACGTGTCCGGGCGCGGAGGAAGAAGGATGCTAGGGTTAGGAGAATTCATCCGCGAATTTGGACGGGGAAGACATATTTATAGGTAGAGGGAGCTAGGAGAGTCCAAATGAGGAGCAGTTTTCGCCCACACGATCGTGATCGAACGACCGAGAGCATGGAGGGGGTTTGGATGGGTTATTGGGTCATTTTGGAAGGGTGTTGGGCTGCACTCAGAAAAGGCCTTTACGGTTACCCGGTTAACCGTTGGAGTATTAGACGACCTCCAAATGGCACTAAACTTGACAGGCAGTCTACCGGTGGTGTACCAAGGCCGCTTGGCAAACCTCGGTCCATTCCTAGAATGTTTAACACCCACTCACGAAAAGAGACAAGAAGGGGACACCGGATGACATAGGAGTGCCGAATTGCAAAACGGATAACGGGGAAAATGCTCGGATGCATGAGACGAACACGTATGCCAAATGAGATGCACATGATGACATGGCAATATGCAACACGCAAGCAAATGACATGGCAAGGATGACGAATAACTGGCAGACACCTGGCGCATCGAATCCGGGGCGTTACACCTGCCCCTCCTTATATATGTTGAAGGGGGTGGTTACATGACTAGTCCTAGTAGGATTAGGATTACTCTCTTACAAGAAGAGTCCTAGTCTTGCTTCCTTTGTAAGGGAATATTCCTTATGCTTTCCTCTTAAACCGGCCAATCATAATATAAGCCGGCCTTCTGGGCCTTGGGCCTAATCCTCTATATGACCCACCATCGGGGCCATTAGTGAGTCGTCAGACCAGTGAATCGTCAAATGTCTGTCGGGTCTCTGGTGAGCCGCAAAGTCTGGCCGGGTCATACCGTGGGGTATATCCCCGATAGTTTCTCTGAGTCGGGGTGCCACAGACAAAGCGAGCTATTGATCTACAACATTGCAAAATACTATCAGGACTAAGTTCATGATAAATTCAAGTTCAATTAATCATATACTTAAGAACTCCCACTTAGATAGACATCCCTCTAGTCATCTAAATGATCACGTGATCCATATCACTAAACCATGTCCGATCATCACATGAGATGGAGTAGTTCTCAATGGTGAACATCACTATGTTGATCATATCTACCATATGATTTATGCTCGACCTTTTGCTCTCCAGTGTTCCGAGGCCATATCTGCATATTCTAGGCTCGTCAAGTTTAACCCAAGCATTTTGCGTGTGCAAATCTGGCTTGCACCCGTTGTATTTGAACGTAGAGCTTATCACACCCGATCATCACGTGGTGTCTCAGCACGAAGGACTTTCGCAATGGTGCATACTCGGGGAGAACACTTATACCTTGAAATTTAGTAAGGGATCATCTTATAATGCTACCACCGTACTAAGAAAAATAATATGCATAAAAGATACACATCACATGCAATCAAAATATGTGACATGATATGGCCATCATCATCTTGTGCTCATGATCTCCATCACCGAAGCATCATCATGATCTCCAACGTCACCGGCGCGACACCTTGATCTCCATCGTAGCATCGTTGTTGTCTCGCCAACTATTGTTACTATGACTATCGCTACCGCTTAGTGATAAAGTAAAATAATTACATGGCGATTGCATTGCATAAAATAAAGCGACAACCATATGGCTCCTGCCAGTTGCCGATAACTTCGTTACAAAACATGATCATCTCATGCAACAATTTATATCACATCATGCCTTGACCATATCGCATCATAGCACACTACAAAAAAATACACTTCCATGATGATACGTGTTTGTCACAGTAGGTCGCGTTTTTTGTCATGCATGTACATCCATGATGATTTTATGACAGAATCAAGATAGTCATACCTATGCTGTCGTAGAAGTGTTCCATGACATTACCAAAATTATCATCATGGAAGTGTCCACTTCCATGACGATAAATCGCGCATCACAGAAGTGCTTTCGTCAAGGGTGACTGACACGTGGCATCCACCGTAACAGAACGCCGTTAAGCTATCGGGTCGGGTTTTTATCCGATAACCCGTTAACAACCCCGACCAATGGGGATTTTCCACATGTAAAATCATCATTGGCTGGAGGAAACACATGTCGGCTCATCGTTGGGACAGATGTCATCCACTCATTGGACAGAAGGCGCATACGATACGTCGACACGTGGCACGACCCATCAAGTTTAAATGGGCCGGCACAACTAAAGGCCCACAAGATTTTGCGGGCCATAATGGGCCAGCCCAGCTAAAGGCCCACAAGATTTTGCGGACCATAATGGGCTGGCCCAGCTAAAGGCCCACAAGATTTCGCGGGCCATAATGGGCCGACCCAGGTAAAGGCCCACAAGATTTTTGTGTGCCATAATGGACGACCTAGGTAAAGGCCCACAAAATTCTTGCGGATCATAATGGGCCAGCCCAGCTGTAGGCCCACAAGATTTTGAGGACCCTAGTAGGCCGGCCCATTAACTGGCTGCCATGTTTTGGGCCAAATGCCGGCCCATATTTGATCCGGTCCATTAATGGCCTGCCACGTTCCGGGCCTAATAATGGCCCATATGAGATCCGGCCCGTTAAAAGCCTCCCACTTTCTAGGCCAAATCATGGCCCAGATCAGGTCCGACCCTTTAAGAGGCTTTGGGCTCAATTATGGCCCATATCAGATTCGGCCCGTTAATTGGACGCTATGCTTTTGGGCCCACTTGCTAAAGGCCCATTTAGTAATTCGTCCTGATATTAGTTTCGGCCTATTAAGGGCCCATTTAACATTTCGGCCCTATATTAATTTCGGCATGTTAAAAGCACGTCATGTAGTTGGGCCTAACTATGGCCCGGTTTGCATCTGACCTGCTCGCAGCCGATATCTGATTGGGCCAAACAAGGACCGAGACAACTTTGGCCTGTTAAAAGCCCGTGATTTGATTCGCACAATCATGGGTCGGGGTCCATTTCGGGCTGCTGCCGGCCCGTGAGCTATTCGGCACGTTTCAGACCCAACCTACTTCTCAGCCTCCTAAAAGCCCATTGAGTTTTCTTGCGAAAAGAGGGCCGGGGGTTACTCGGCCTATTAAAGGCCCAAATCTACTAGTTGGCCAGTTTGACGGGGCCCATGATGCGGATCATATATCGTGATTGCATGACGGCCCGATTATGTACCGTAATTTTACGGTTTGGCCGGTTTACTGTGAAGACATGATATATATACAGTAAAATAACTGCAGCAACGTGAATAAGAAAAAACCTAGACTATACAATAAAGAAATTACGGCATACATCCACTGGGCATCAAAGTTCGCCACTATGATAATAAAGCACAAGCAGACAACAAATTACATACACTGGGCATCAAAGATCGCCACCAGTGCAAATAAACACGCCGAGAAAATAATATACAAAACCGACAACACTTCAATAGAGTTCAACAAAGGTTAACCCTGCTGGGGAGCTACAGCGCAAGCAACTGAGCAAGATGATGAGACTGCGCTTGTTCAACACTTATATCTTCCTCACTCTGAAAGATAAACAAGCAGACCGATGACAGGTTTTGCACATAAAAGTATCAGTGCTGACAATTCATCACATTTCTTACTGACAAATAAAGTGACATAGTTTAAAATTGCATTAACACAATATGGTATTGCTCAGGTCAAGACATGGTAGGAAATGACATTGTGAAGGAGTTGGCAGCTTCACGACACCACTGGATTACAGATCAAGAACTCATAAGTATCAATGGTTAGTGTGCTGTCAATTTATCCCATTTCAGATTGCAAATAAAGAGACGGTTTAAATAATAGTAGAATGATATGACATTGTTCATAGTTAAGACATTGCAGAATATAACATTGTGCTGTAGTGGGTAGGTTCACCACACCACTGGATTACGGATGAAGAACAGAAGCATACATGCAGTGCAAAAGAAGATCACTTGCTCTGTATAGTTTAATTTACATGGTATGAAGAAGGAACTTGGTTGTACAACTGAAAACTTAAATTGAGAAGGACAAACTTTTGTTTATGAACTACATAATAAACTTTAAACATGCAATTTGATGCAAAAACCAACAATAAATAGCTGTTGTAGTCATGCCTAACAAAATATACACAACAAAGTTTGAAGGCTTGAGAAGGACAAACTTACATTACTGGTGAAGACAAGCTCTATAAAGACCTTGTCCATGCTGATGGGGGGACAATTCAAGAAGTTTAGCACAGAATCTTCTTCATAAGCATTGCCTTTATTCTACATTTTGTTAAGAGTAAATATAGATGTGATAATATATGAAAAAATGGAGAATATTTAAGATAATATGAAGAGTGATGCTACATAACCAGGTAGCTATAAATGTATGTGTAGCGATACAGGCAAAAGGCACAGCCAAGAGCAATGCACAGCTAAACTTCTTCAGTACCAACCTTATGGTAAGAGTAAATATAGATTTGATGTGTAGAAAATGGAGGGCAAAGAAAAATAAGCTGCAGAGTGATGGTAATGAACAACTACATGTCAATATAAGTACACTGATAAACGAAAGCATGTACTTACAAGAACAATGCAGAGCTAAAAAAATTCATTGGCATTGGACATATTCTACACTAATGTAACCATTCATACAGATCAGGTAATTCTGAGCAAACAATTGATAAGCAAGCTATCATGCATACTGTTGTCACATAATGAACCAGGTATGTATGCAAGTACAGTGATACAGGACAACAGGTACTAACAAGAGCAAAGCAGCGGGCAGGATATTTGCGATATCCTGTCATTCTTTTCAAACCAGAATTCTTCTTCGAGCAGATTTTCTGCAAAAAAAATCCGTAAGGCACAGGCGGAAAAGTAGAAGTTCAAATTGTCATGTGATTTCATAGACAGTACCTCATCCTGGGAACGAGACCAGTGCATAACAAGGTTTTTCCATTCAATGTCTTCTAAATTTAGCACATGAGACTTCACTGGAAATTCATTTATAGACTTGCCATCAAAGTGTGATTTCCTCAGGTAACACCGATGCTTCTGCAATGCTTCCTTGAAAAGCACAAGCAAGCTTTGCTCGTCATGACTATACAGATTGACCCTCGCCTAGTTACAACAATGTAATGTAAATCATTGATGTGTTCGATCAGCAGAAAATAGGAAAATAATAACCATGAATAATAGCACTTACACGTAAGTTGGACAGGAAGATGTGAAAATGGTGTTTGTCTTCACTATAATCTTCCCATGATGGGAATATATGCACGTAGTCTCTAACAACATTGAAAGCATTGTCTTTTAAACTGGGAATAAATGGAATGGGGTTCCAATCTGTAGGAATTGGCCGTCTCTGCAGTTGGGATAGCTCTTTGGCCGGTGGACTTGCTGTACTTTTTGCTGGAGTGGGATTTTTCTGTGGTACGACTGGTGCTATGGCAAATGAAATCGGTATACCTTTTGCTGGAGTGCAGGTCCTATGTGGTGGGGCTAGTGGTGTGGCCAGTGAAGTATGGGTACAGTCTGCTGGAGTCGCTCCTACGTTTTGTGTCACTGGTCGTACAACCAATATAAGTGGGGCGCTGTCTGATTTCTCCGGCACCACCATGTTTTTCAAGGACTTTGCTGGTGCTCCTTTAGGTTCGGCAATCACCCTCTTCCTTTTTGATGTCTGATGCACAAGAACAACATTTGAGTGGAAAAACATGGTATGATGACAGATGGAATATGTATTGATAATGGATGGGCATGGCATCTCGAGTTATATGATGAGTAAACTAAGCAGATGGCGGTGCAACAAAGTAGAAGAAATGCAAGACAACATATGCAAGATACGCGCAATCAATAAAACCTTGCCAAATTAGAACAGGCACCTTGATGGCTGAACATGATAGACCATCTGCCTTTGACTCCTCGAGGTTAGAATAGTCATTAGGATGATATTCTGAACAAGAATCAACAGGTGGGGAGCGTACGAGTTTCATTGCTTCCAGAATGGCACTCAATGCCTTGGTGCCAATTTTGTAAGTCATTGCAGTGCTCCATAATATTCTTCTGATGCGCGGATTCTGATATTCACTGTAATTGCGTATAATATTTGAGAACCATGAAAACATAAATAATTGTGAGATTATTTTGTAATGCAGATGATATTCTAATATAGGGGCGCCCCTGTAAACACTTGTGTGCTATCACTGGATTCTGATGAGAGAGCTCATGTGTGTTATAATATGGTGCGTGCATTTATATAATCTGGCACAAGTACACAAAAAATAGGCTCCAGAAGTAAGGATAGCTGGCAGATGATAGGTTCATAATATACTGTATAGAGAGTTTATTGCCAAACCATGATAACAAGAGCACACAGCAACTAGGCAGATCATAGTGTACATAACAGGGGTACACCATAACCATGATATATAAATCGGGAAAGTGGAACTGACTTGAAAATACGGTATTGTATTGCCTCTAGTAATTGAAAGCCTATCTATCACGTACAGGCCATCTCTATCGAACATGGTAAAGAAGAGCAAGCAGATTTTGGATAGTAAAATGTTGGTTGCGCAGTGCCCACACATGATGAACCAGAGCGCATTAAGAATGCAACTCCCAACTGTCTCTCGACCATTTCAGGCGGTTGGATGAAGATCCTACGTCTCCTAACCCTTCTTCTTCCTCATCTCTGATTCTTGCCATACAGAACACCGCACAGGCCGCCGGCCGGACCACCGGCCCCCACCGCCTGTGTTCCTCCGCCACCCCCACCCCCCACCCCCGCCCCAACCCCCACCCGCGTCGAGTTTTCTTTGTTCGGCGAGGCCCCACAACCACCCGAGCCCCTTCGATCGCATCGGCAAACTCCGCCGAGCTCTGAAAAATCGACTGACCCAATTTTGAAATTTAGTCTACTATGATTTAACTAGTGTGGAATATAAAAGGGGAAAACCATAAGCATTGGGAGTATAGTGTTGAGCGTGCCATGGCGGATCTGAAGGTGCAAACCGGACAAAGGCAACTTCGCAACCAAGACAAGAAATCAGAGTAAAGTAGTGGCAATCTATTTTCTTGCTATGATAAATAAGTTGAGCAGATACGAAAGAGTACTGCCTTTGGTGCAGCACTGTGTAAGCATCTGCTGAGAATTTGATGGTGCTGTGGTAGCGATGGCTGTCGGCAGCGTGGAAGCAGATCTAGGAGGGTAGACGATGGCGGTGGGGCGCGGTGGACGAGACGGTCATAGGAGCGGCGCCGGCAAGGTGGACGATGGCGGGGATGAAGCGACAGGACGGGATGCAAGGATCCCGGTCTAAAGGCGTGGATGAGAGAGGTCGATCTCTTGTAATGGACGGCGGCATCGGGGTATCAACTCCGGCATGGTGGAGGAGGACGGCGGTGGATGGGGTGGCGGATGATGGCGGACGGAGGAGGGTGGGGTGGAGAGGGTGTTTTGGCGCCCACGGAGTACGAATGGGGAAAAGGGAGGTAGAGAGGAAGGGAGGAACCATGTATTCGGGGCGCGCTTGTCTCAAATGCGAGGAAATTTACAAACTTAGCCCCCATTTCAAATTTCTACTACATCACAGTAACATTAGTCGGTTGGGGATAGGACGGTAATCTCACATAACCAAATATTTGCTGATGAGAGTTTGTTTTTGGCGCCAACCGTGTATGAATATGAATCGGGGAGGGAGTCGATTTCGGCCAAGGGCACACTGTGTTTTGGCGCCCACCGTGTATGAATCCGGGTGAGAGGCGGTTACGTCACGTTTGGGTGAAATTACAAACCTACCCCTATTGAAACCTATAGAAATTCAGCAAATAGGCTTTGCGTGGCAGGGATAGGCAGTAGTGATTTCCATCTCGCAGATTTTGGTTTCGGGTGGTTACTACGACTTTCCCCGCTTCGTTCAAATTTTACAGAGTGCACGTTTACCGTGCCAACTCAATTCGAATCCCGTTTGTATTCTATTTTTTTCCGGGCGGGATCCATTTTCAATTGGAATTACATTCTATATACATCATTTTTTATATATACTTTCAAAAGCACAACACCATTTATACATAAATATGGTTTACAAATGGCATGATCTCAGATTCATAAGGTTGTATCCATCAATTTGGATTTTCAAATATTTGAAACCACTTTATGTTGAAATCCAATGTATGCATTGCTCGCTAACTGTCTCCAATTAATGTGTTTTTCATGCGGGTCTTTTTTACTTCTCAAACATGTATAATGTGTTTCACACACGCAACATATAGGGTAATCCCGTTTAGACATTAATTGCATATAAACCATGCATTGTTTGTAATTAAAGAATCTATGGATCACCAATATTGATAAACTATATAACATTACACGTGTGCCCAAATTCAAATGAATATGCATGTTTGATACACCAATTTGCATTATGATATTATCGATGTCGTGATCTCCAGTTTAAATATTTGAATCCCCTTTAATCCAGATATTCGTCTCATATAGCTATCACTCATTCTTATATAGGACTATCTCTCTGGACCTATACGCGTTCATCGTCTCTCATGTATCTCTCGTGCTACCTGTATGTCAACAATGATCTTTTATCTTCGTAACACACTGACGGTACTCTCTCCCTCGACCTTCATCACTCTATCTCTCTCTAAGTATATCTCGCTCCCTGCTATGTATCTCTAACTATGATTCTCCATGTGGAATCTCTTTCTCTCACACAAACACAAACTTTGTCTCCCGGGGTCTCATTTCTCTCTACTATTCCCATGTGTGCCACTCGCACACCCCTCATACAGAGATGTCTTTCACTCCTTAGATATGAGAACCTACGACTCTTCCTCTTCAATATCTCTTTCTCACACACAAACACAAACTCTGTCTCCCAAGGTCTCATATTTCTCCATTGTTCTCTTGTATGTCGCTCACACACACCCTCTCTCCCTAGAGATATCTTGCGTTCCCTCATATGTCTCTCTAGCTATCACTCTCGTTGTGAAATATCTTTCTCTCTCACAGTCACAAAACTCCATCTCTCTGGATCTCATTTCTCTCTGATATCTGTTTGTATGTGACTCACATGCACCCTCCCTCTATTTCTCTCACACCCACACACATAACCCAGCCTTCTGGTCCACTCGACTCCTATCTCTAACGCACACTAGCTAGCATCTTTATCTTTCTATTTATCTATTTCTCCATCAACCTTCTTTCTCTCCCTCACTCTTGATTCCTATCACGCACACTACATATGTTTCTCTCTACATGCAGTCAAGTGCCCTCTCACGCACATATATAACTTCACCCTTTGAACCACCCGACGGTCAACACCCAAACTAGCGGATGTCCCTCTAGCTAGCATCTCCATCTCTGTATCTATATGTAGTTTCTCCGTCAACATTTCTTTCTCGCATGGAGTCTTGCTTCCTATCACCCACACTATATACGTCTCTCCATACATATGCATTTATAGGTTGATCTCTTTTGGACAATCATTGCGCCTCACTCCCCCTGCTCGCCATAGATGCATGCCCCAGCCCACGCCACTATCTCTTAAAGACAAAAACACATGCTCAATTGGCGGGCCTTCTTCCCTGCATTCTCACATGCATGCATATTGTCATACCGATCCGTCTCTCCCATGTCGTTGATCTTATGACTTATGTCTTCTTTCTTTTATCTCGATCATGCGCTCGCGCACACACACACATCCCACGTATACATGTATACCTCTCACACATGCACGTTCAAGGTATCTATGTCTCCATACATAGTTATTTACCCTCAATCCTAACGCCACATCGAATCGTTCTCCTCTTTTGTGCACATAACTTCCCCTGGATGGGTAAAACACACACTCACACTTAACAATCTCCTTCTAGCTACCCCCCTGCCTATCACTCTTCCCCTATATCCCCGAAACCAATCAGACCATCCCTTTGTTTAATTCCCGCCTACATGCACCATCGATATATAGTAGTCTTCCTCGGTGTCTCTTGAACAAACACGTTCTCTCGATGTCGACTCCTCTCACGCGCACACACCTTCTCTTCCCTCTCTACGGGCATTTTCTCTCTCGCACCCCATCGTTGGCGGCCTCTGCCATACACATCACCTCTCTATGATGAAGTCATCCACACTTAAATTACATCCGCCACAGAGGACCCCGTGAC
>NC_057798.1:354953607-354990102 GCF_018294505.1 Triticum aestivum
CTCCCCTCTCTCTCTCTCTCACACACACACACCCCACACACACACACACTAGGACTCCATCTCACACACACATGCTCTAGGCGGAGCATTTGTTCCTACCACCCTTCATCCAACCTTACCCGTATGATAAATAATCACCTTTATTTACTTGCATAACATGGACAAATTCCACTTTACTTTAGTAGTCAGCAAACTTATCATCTGTACACTTATAAAAAAATGAGTTGGCGATGATGGTGTGCCTGCCATCTTGTAATACAGACCGTATGATCTATATCTGATGGATAGAAAGCAAACTATGATTAATTTACAAAAGATACCCGCACCTCTCTCCACATCATTATCTCCCGCAACCTCATTGCTCAGCAATTAAAAAAGGAATAGGTCTCTGGAACAATCTAGCATGCATGGTGGCCGCTGTCGCCTGCCGGCGCCGTCCATCCCCATGCCTCCGCCCATTCCGACCACCAGTCACCACCATGCTCCACTCCTCCTCGCCTTATCTCTCATCTTTCATTTTTTCGATGACATTCTCGAGATACCAGTTTTCCGATAAAATTCTCGAGATATCATTAGTTTTTACACATGGGATTACTCCTGCATGGGTAAATCACAACAGGTGTTTTGTAAAAAAATGCATATCGATGTTCCGTGCAATGCACGGGAATCTTGCTTGTAATTATATAACGCAAATCACGAGCAGGAAGTGAAACTTTTTTGACACAACCATGTTAACATGGCCACGCAAATCACTAGCTAAAGTAAATACCATTATACTTATATCCCGATGCAAAAGGTTGAGTACATGTTCAAACAGTAGAGTCGCACACACGCACTCTGTCTCTCAGAATCTCACACACACACACACACACCAGTTACGTGACGCCCACTTAAGCAGACACGTATGTTACAATTTGTGCACCCGCGGGTACATGTGATGCTGCGCATTTATTTAAGCCGGAAGGAGAACCCAAATAGTAGCTGCATGCATTCCCCTCCCACCGCCTCTTCTCTGGTCACCGTCGCCCGGTAGCCATGGACCGGGCGAAGGTAACAACATACACCATACTCCCGCCGGAGTGGCGCTTTAATATGGAAATTTTAGTGGTCATGCATGCATCTTTTTATGCTAGCACTCCTATATAACGGTTGACCGGTCGCTTCCCGTGGACATGTGCGGGCGGTGGAAGAGGAAGGAGAAGGGAAGCGGGCTGTGGAGTAACGTTTTTACCACAATTTCTTAGGAAACTAAGTGCAGTAATTGAGTAGTTTTGCAAACTACTAGTACTGCACCTGAAACGGTTCAAAACCTATACTCCCTTGCTAGCACGCGCTTCCCACGTGAAACGGTCAGCGTCACCTGGAGCATCAGTGCCGCATTAATGCCCGACCAGAGCGGAGGCGACCTCTCACTGGCGCCGGCTTTGAAGTGGCGCGACGGCCGAGAGAGCGCCGCTTCCCGGTGCACGTGACTGCTCCGCGTCGAGACTGGCGATAGGACCTATTTGGATCCATGGGTTAGAGTTAGTTTGAGCTAGTTGCGGCTCAAATAGCCCTAAAGTATCCAAGCTTGAGGGTTTAAATTGGAGCAAGTTGCACCGAACCCGCCAAAAAAACTATCCCACCCAAGAGGTGCTAACTGGAGATAGTTCTCATTGGGACCACTTAAAAATCACTTTTCTCTCTCCATGAAGTGCTTTTATTGTCAATCTAACCCTGTCACCCAAACACCTCTTTGTCTACAGTTAGTTCAGGGTTAGTCATGAGTTAGTCTAACCTTTAGCTAAGTTAGAGTATCAAACAGGAGCAGTATAGGACATGCAAGTTGCTCAAAGCATACAGGCAAATTCGTACATGAAAGGATTTTTTTCTTTTTGAAAATGGAAAGTGAAAGGAATTTTTTTTAGAATGCTCTTGGCATGTCGCTAACATGTGATAGTTAACCGACCTCAATAGACGGCAGAAACGCCAGCCCGCCGCACTTTGATAGAGACGAGGAGGGAGAAGCGATACAGGCTGCTGGATTACTAGAGATAGGTGTCGCACAGAAGCCAAGAAATATGGTTATAGTGTGGGTTAGCCATGTACTAGTATGATCTAACTACACTGGGCTGCCGTGTTTCGTACTCTTCTAGTCCACTGTGGAGATGATTGGTTAATTTTATATCGCTGAATAATATTAAATATTATGAGTGCAGACGCTCCACCACGAGGTTCCTTGCTCCTTCCCGGTCATCCAGAATCTATGTTCTTCCACTCTATTTTTTTACGTGAGCTTTGTTCATCCTTTTGCCAACACGCGAGACATCTAGCATCAAGGTGCACGTGTTATGCAAGGATCATTCCATCTATATGAAGAACACGTGGGACTGGAACTACGAGACGGACATGTACCCAGGAGTGGATGTATGAACCTGAGTAATGTAGCGCAGTAAGTGAAGTAGAAAGACACAAATGGTATGAACATGCGTGGCATGTAGGGTGTGTTTGGTTGCGTTCTAGTCTCATCATAGTTGTTCCCTCTTCATGCATGCTCAACTCAACACCCCTCTTCATGCATGCTCTCTTCATGCATGCTTCTAGTGTATTTGTGGTAAACTAGTGTGGACTCATGCACCCTCCATACACTCTACCAAACACCCAAAAGTAGGTCGAGAAGGGAACTCTTGGGCGGCATTTGTCTCTTACTATGTACTACCACTAAATGTTGTACGTGCAATGCACGGTGATGTTATGGAGTACGTGCCTAAGTACTCTACTACTACTATATTAGTTGGAGGCCAATATTAACGTTTATATTTGTTTACGTGTATGCCCCGAGACCTTCCAACTAGACGTGTCTTTCTCTCCAGGTCGCACTTTGTATCGTTCATACCACTAAGTACTACTACGTGTGGTCTCCGACCCAGAAGTGGAAGAAGTGGAGACGCTCTACCACGCTGTTTTTTACGCCGGGCTCTACCACGCTGTTCATGTCCCACTCCTTTCACTGACGTGTGGGACATCCAGCACGTGCCTTGTTTGGCACCCTTCATCGTAAGAGTTGAAACGCTAGCATTCATCAGAAATAAAAAATAATTATAAATCGGCAGTGATACTATTTTTTTTGCGAACCACAGCAGTGGTACTATACCATGCGGTTTCCTTGCTCCTTGATATCGGAAAGAATACTTCTGTTCGCCAACATGTGGGATGTCGACCATCGTGGTCCACTTGCCATGCATGTAGAACTCCAAGGGAGAGTCACCCAGGTCGTCCCGCCGTAGTAACAATGACTAATGAGCCATCAAATCACAGGCCCACTTCCCACTTTGAAGTTGCTCGGATGAAGGAACCATCATGACTTCCTTGAATTCCGCTTCTTGAAGAAAACTACTGTACCAGCAGTACTGCTAGCTATAGTAGTTACTCCGACAGATGCCTCCTTTCGTTCATAGGATAGGAATATGAAAATCATAGGAAGTGAGATGACATGCATCTGAATTCCTATAGAGAAAGAGATGCCATTTGATGCTTAGGATAGGAATTTTTCCATTTAGTCTAGGCTAATGTACTGGTAATTTTCTCTAAAAACTACAGTAGTAACTAGTAGTACTAGTACATGCTCGTACTCAGACACGGACACACACACTAACTACTAGTACTACTACTTCTCACATGCTGGCCAGACGTCGTCGTTCTCCTTCCCGGCTTTGTCGGCGACACCCCACCGTGCTTGGATCTCCACCGACCTCTCCGCAACAGTGTGTGCATCCTTTTCTTTCTTGCGGCGGCGGGCCTCTCTTTTCTTGAGTGCTTTCTGACTTTTCTGCTCCCTCTGTGCGGCTTTGGCCGCCTCTTGCTCTACCGCCCATTCGGCCTTGGCATCTTCAAATTCCTCCCACATAGTTGTGAGGTCGCGAGCAGCGATGAACTCGGCACGACGGGATGCCATCGCTTCCCTACCACTTTGTGTGCGGTCGTGGGCGGCGAGGAACTCGGTGTGGCGGGATGCCATCACTGCCTTACTGGTTAGTGTGCAGCGCGGTGGCATGAACGACGCTTGGTGAGAGCTCTGGGGTGGAGTGGCCGGATAACCGTATAGTGCATTGGTTTGTCAAGAGCTCAAGGATAGAAGACGAAGCAAATTTGGATTCCCCTTCAATCCTGGTCATTTATTACCGAGTAAAATGCATTGGCGGTCATCGAACTTGTCTTGATAGCTCACTTTGATCATTGTATACGAGATATGGTGATTATACGGTCACTGTCTCAGCGTATAGCTCCGTATTTGCCTGGTTGACTAGTCAAATAGTCCGCATGCGCCTCATCGGCTCATGTTCTTTATCTATCAATGCAGGCCTACCTGTCAAATGAGAAAGAAATACTATAAAAACCAAAATTATGCGTATGTGGGTAATCAAACCACGGACTCGTCGCTGCAACGCACCCTCGTCAGCCAAATGAAAATGAAATACTTTGCGTCAGACACTCACGCTCAAGCTGTCAAAGCATACTAATGCATGCATGTCGCCCTCTAAATCAAAGTCCTGCTCATGGCGCAACGTAAACGACGAGCCCATCACCTGCGCGCCCCGGCGGTGCCTGACATTACTGTTTAGACGTTTGATGGAGGCCTACGCGAATGCCGAGCATGTATTCACCTGGATCAACACCAACGGTCATACTCGGACCGCCTTGCTCATGTATATCGTCCATCACAATGACAATCTATAAAACCGCCTAAGCTAGAGAGGGTACTATGGTAGTACGGTACGGAGTATGTACTATCGTGAGCGACTGATCTTAGTGCCACTGCACACCGAAACCCCTTCCATCACTAGCGCTCGCTTCCCGCCTGAAACGGCCACCGTCTCTCCAGAATGTCAGTGCCGCATTCACCAGACTTAACAGCAGGTGCAATTGGTGCGTCACTGACATGCGGGCTAGATGCCCGTTGGGCCCACATGTCAGTAACCCAAACGCATATGCAATTAAGTCACTGAAGCAGCATCCGCATTCACGCCCGACGAACCTACTCCGGCGCCAGTTGTCCATCCGTCTGCCGCGGCTCATTGCCATTCACCCGCTATATTAACTTGAGCCCCAGCTCCTAGCCATAGCCAAAGACCCACACTTATTCTCCTCCAGTGCCTTCCTTCTATCGGCACCACTTCAACCATGGCCTCCTGGCGCTCCGAAGCTCTCTTGGATGTATTGTCGCAGGAGAAGACGAGGGACATCGGCGGCTCCGCTCCGGGCGCGCTCCAAAGCTCTCTTTGACATACTGTCGCAGGAGCAAATGAAGGAGATCGCCGGCACCCCCCGGCCGCCCTCCACCGCCATGACCACGAAGCCGGCACGCGTGCGCGGGCGCAGCCGGCAGCGAGGAAGAGTAGTACACGATAGGTCGCCGCTGCTCTGGTCCCCGGAAGGCCACCGCTACTCCACTCAGTCGACGGCAAGCTTGGTGGGGTAAACATCGGCGGCCGATTAGCCGCTTGACGGTGACGTGGAGGCGGAAATCTTCAGAACCTTGTGCTCCAGAGGAGGAGGTTATCGAGGCGGATGAGGAGGAGGCAAAGGCAATGGCCGGCTTTCTCGGGTTCATGGCCGGACATGGTGGTCGGGCGCCGGCGATCGTTTAGATTAGGTTTACAGTAGGTTTTAGTACGGTTTGTGCAAAATATGTAATGAATTTCGTCCAGTTTGTAGGAGAAGTTTTTGAAATGTAATGAATTTCATCCGGTTAATTTGAAATTTGCTTTGTTTGCACGAATTTCATCCGGTTAGTTCATATAGTTGTCGAAAGGTATGCGGGCAGCATCGGATGGCATCCATCAGTGTCCTCAGACAAATGCCGGTGTAAATTTGTGGGCCAGCGCTGGAGATGCCCTAACTATCATGCTATAATCGCTAACAATCCTCCATTATTTGGCAGGGAATAGTTATCCCTCGATCAAAATCAGATCCGCGGTGTTTCGCACTCCTCCCGTGTAAGAGTGTAAACTCTTGCTTACATAAAAATGGAGCAAGTGGACGGCACTGTAGCACGTTATATCACTCGAACTAGCCCGCCTAACGAGCGGGAAAGCACCGCCCTCGTCATTTTGTTCTGGATTTCTATCGATCGATCGCGCAAAAATGTTATGCTTCACAAGTTCTAAAGGAAAAGGCGTCACACTTACGACTCATACCCGTGGCAACCCCGACAGTCCGGCTCGCACGCCGCTCACGAGAGGGGACACGCGTTGTCTTGCAATTTCACTGGGCTGCCGTGTTTCACACTCCTCCGTCATAACAGTGGAGACAATAGCTTTCATCAAAAATAAATAATGAATACTTGTTGCTCGTCCTCTATATCGGAAAGAATACTTTCATTCGCTGACATGTGGGACGTCGACCATCCTGGTCCACCTGCCATGCACAAAATTATCCTGGTCTACCCCGGTCGTATCGCAGGCCCAACCTTTCCCACTGTAAGTTGTTCGGACGAAGGAACCATCATGACTTCGTTGAATTCCGCTTCTTCAAGAAAACTTACTGTACCCGCAATACTGCTACCACACGCGAAGACTGGACGACACTGTACCAGGTCATATCACTGAAACCCACTAGGCCAAACTAGCCCGCCTAGGTCATCTATTTTGGAACAGAGGGAGTACGTCTCTGCACTGCTATGATTTTGTGTTGCACGTTCTCTGTACTTTTGCTACGATTTTCCTACCCTATGAACCAAATGAGGCCTGAATGTATGTCGACTATTGTCTGACCTATCGCTAAGCCTACAATTTTAGGAGCTAGGGCTATTGGTCAATCAACAAGGGATAAGTATAAGCGTACCACGAGCTCATCAGCCCCAACGTTTCTCTTTGGTGACTGTTTTGCAAGTACTATAGCTCGCACAATAGCTAGCCTACTAACACCAAGAATCATCAAACAAGCCCTGCTGATATGATAAACAGTTCAAACTTACATCTAGGCATGCAATATATTATACATCAAAAGCTGGTGAGGATACATTTGTTTCCATAACTCGGAGATGGTTTGCATGATTCGTCGCATGATTCACTATCAAACAAAAGTAGCAAGATCCACCCACACAAGACAGTGCACTAGCCCTAAGATGGTTTGATAACACGCATCGTTCTGGTAATTAAACACAGGGCAATGCAAACTACCCTGAAGGATTAGCGTGACCAACTATTTCCTGTCATCGATCTCTCTAGGAATGACCACAGCACGGACAATGACATGGGAATCAATTTCTGGGGCGATGTCCACAGGAATGACCACGACATCGGAATCGATCTCTGGAGCGATGTCCACAGGACGGACAATGGCATCGGAATCGATCTCTGGGGCGATGCCAACAGGGCGGGCCATGACATCGGAATCATCAAGGACAACCACCGGCACCTGCACAACCCTAACATATTAGCAACAACATTGCAAATAATCAAAAACCACAACTATGGTAATAAGCCATTATTTTTTACCTTGTGCAGCTCACCAGGGGATCTCATCCCTCCGGGGGCCATCTCCTCGTCCTCGATGGGGCCATCACCTTGCCAGGGGAATACTGCTTCTCAATGGCGACTATCTCCTCAAACTCGGTCTTGAGCCTAGGATAGGCACGGTGGGGCCCTTGCTGTTCTTCCAACTTCCTTTGAGTAGTTCGTCCGCCAACGTCCTCATCTCTTTGGCTAGTGCTTGTTTCTTGGAGTTCTTCGTCTCCATGGGTTGGCCTGCCAACATGGTCAACTCGCTGGTCGGTGCTCGCTTCCTGGAGATCGCTGTCTCCAGTGGGTTGTCCGTCGGCTACTCTTTGCCTAGTGCTCTAGGATCCATCAATGAACTGACAAACAAAAAGCAATCGAAAGGAAACCACAACCGCAGTGAAAACGGGAAAAGAATAGGATGAGAGAATCGGTCGGTGCTTCGCAAAAATAAGATTATTGGAATGAAAATATAGCAGCATGACTGATTCTCCCACCTTTCCTTCGTCGGTACAGAAGAAAAATGGCAGAAGTGAGTAGCCTCAAGTGAGGTTTTCTTCAAGAAAGGGAAGAAAGCGCTTGAACGAGCATTCCAGCTATGAAATGATGGTTGCTTCATCTAGTCCAACTTGGAGGCCACCTTACCACTGCTGGTAAAGGTGTGGGTTTTGTGATATGACGGGTCATGACGGCCACACTGGGGTGACAGGTGAGTCTCGACTGTAGCACCTCGCTGTGATCTGGTGGATGGCACGCGGGCCCAGATGCTTTGAAATGTCCCGCATGTAGATAGAGCGGCTAGTCATATAGGAGTGCTCAATATTGTTCACCGCGACCAAGGCGGAGGGGAAAACGAGAGAACTACGTAATTAATGCATGAGTTTAATTAGGGTAGTTTTGTAAAGTACGAGATACATTCGTCCAATCGCAAAATGCCTTGGTTCATGAGATTTGAGATTGGAGCCCTATAAACCGGAAGGGAGGGAGTACTGCACATGGTGTAGTCTAGTCACTTGCTGAAATCTCTAGAAAGGCAAATACTCCTTTCCGGTTTACAGGGCAATACTACTCCCTCCGTCTAGGTGTGTATGTCATCTTACGAAAACCAAATAGTCCCAAAACACTTTGGCGCGGTGCATTAACTTCTACCTTGTTTCTTGTTTCTTGACATATCAACCAATAAGAGATGAGAGGTGTGCATGCTTTTAATGACTTGCAATGGCTAGTTCATTGCATGCAATGCTATTAATTAGCAAATAAACATTGGTGACCCCAGGAGGAAACGGTGCTAAGTGCGTGGACCTATGCAAAATGAGTATCAACCAATGGATAATGGAGTTTAATTGTTAAACAATAGCAATTTTGTCTCATGCAAGAGCCTGGCTAGTATATGCGTGCTCCAACGAACCGCACCACGTGAGTGTTCGCAACTGCCACGTTCGGGTTGCGCTTGGCTCTTCGCCTCTTCGAGAAGACGAACAATGATGTTACTCCTACTTCTACAGTATCGAATCCACTACTGCATGTCCGTCCACCTCGTGCGGGAGGGATAGCATGTAGCGAAAGCTTCTACTTACTGCTCCTTCCTTTGCGTCCATGACAGGTGGGCCCAACAGGTGGTTGGCCCTCCTGTCATGCAGCCAAAGGCAGGTCTAGTTAAGGCACCGGAGCTCAGTCCGTGAGGGAGAGGGCATTGTAGTAATCAAATTTTTTGGTCTTGTACGAGTTGACGTGACACATAAAAGCACTGCACTTGATATAAGTTTTTTTACACATTTCAAATGGGCTACTTCGTATGTAGGAGTAGACATATTCTGCTTTGCATGTAGTCACTTGTTGCAATCTCTAAAAATACTTATATTTGGAAACGGAGGGAGTACAACGCATGCATGCATGCCGTGACTTTCCTTTTGATACTTGCATGTGTTGATTTGATGCACCTTGCCAACTTTTGACTATAAATTTAACTAACCAAATTTTCATGCATGTCACGAAAAATTACGGGGCTGTTTGGATTGTGACTATGTTTGTCTTATGTTGCCACATTATTTTTCCCACACTTGCCACACTTTCCTAACCCGAGTTGCTCAAATTGTTAGACACACTTTGGCTTGCCTAAGGGAATCTTGCCACAATTTTTGTGTCTATGACATGTGGGGTTCACTGCTAATAAAAAAACTCTTGTCTTAGGTGCGGCTAATAAAAAAGACTTTTATTTAGGAATGGAGGGAGTAGAAAATATAAATAATAATGCATGTTGGGGCAACCCACGTTTCCGCTCATTTTAGCCGTGGGCTTGTTCACAATTTTTACGAGGGGGTGGTTGTTCATTTAATGGAGGGACTTGTAGTACCATACTTGAACGCTACAAAGTGCGACCTAGCACACCGTAACACCACTTGGAACAAGCGGGTAGCTATCTCAAAAAACAATCAACAACTAAAAAAACCCGCAACCTGGCATGTACTCCCTCCGTTCCTAAATGTAAGTCTTTTTAGACATTTCAAATGAACTACAACATACGAATGTACGTAGACATATTTTAGAATGTAGATTCACTCATTTTGCTCCGTATGTAGTCACTTGTTGGAATATCTAGAAAGACTTATATTTGGGAATGGAGGGAGTAGTAGTACACAATTTTAAACGATTGTTTTGATGGAGTGAAAAAGGAAAACACCCCACTACGTATATATAGGCTGGAGCCTCTGAGCTTGCTTGCTAGGGTTTCTCTATTCACACACTCTCATCCTCTCCAGATCTAAACAAGATAGGGGTAGTAACACTGTCTTTCTCCCTTCAAAAAACACTGGCTTTCTATCCTCACCTCTGGTTACAGATCCGGACGTATCCCCCTCCGCCGGTGAAGGGGAGGAGGGGCATCGTTTAGGCCGTCATTGACAGCGAGGGAGGAGACCCACTGCCGGCCGCACCCTTATCTCTGGCCGAGCACCGATGCGGGAGGTCCTCCGATCCCTTCGTTGTTGCCTGTGGGCGGATCCGGCCTCCCGCCGCCCACCTATCCACATCCCGACGACCTTCAGGTATATCTTCGTTCAAAACCGCCTTAGCTCTACTTCCCCAGCTTGCTACGTCACTGCATGTGCATCATTTTCTACCTCTCAGCCCCTCTCGATCGGATGGCCCAACGTCACCTAATTTTTTTTCTATTGTTAGAGATAAATCTACTTCATGGAGTCGAATCTTGTACTCCCTCCGTCCGAAAATACTTGTCATTGAAATGGATGTATCTAGATGTATTTTAGTTCTAGACACATCCATTTTGATGACAAGTAATTCCGGACGGAGGGAGTACTTGGTTCAAACAAGAAATAAAGTGGGGGTGGGGGAATTTAGTATGTACATCAGACTTGGTACAAACAGGAAGGAAAGGGGGTGAAAGTGGTATAGACTGGTCATCCAACCGGTCTCTTGGTCGAAAAGGGAAATATAGGGGTAACGCTATACACAGTGGTATGACCAAGAACAGATTTGCTATCCACACATAGGAGTAGGTGGCTAGAGTGAACAAAAATGGGACCAACCCAGATACGTTTCTTGGATGTTTGTTTCTCGGGGCAACAAACTATGAATCACCACTTTATGCCCCTGTTTACGTACATGGTACTGGACTGCTGGTGCACCCACTGTCCCATGCCCTTATACCAAATATTTAGGCTCCGTTTGGAATAAAGGGGCATAAAACATAGGTCTTGATGAAAATAGGGGAATAGGAAAGGAATGTAGGTATAAAACTATGGAACAGCGAACCGGAGGAAACTCTCAAGAGAATGTGTTCGGATGGACTACGAAATGTACAGATTTGTTTGTTTTAGAGTAGCACGCTTGGCAGTATGAGATGCTATTTGTTTATTCAGCTGCATAGTGACTACTCTTGTCCTCACCTCACGTACCACACATAGGTTGTTTTGTTATTCTGGCAAACATAGCACAACAACCTGTCTAACACATGGCAGCGAGCGCCTGCCTCGGGCTTCCCCCAAAAAATGAGCAGCGCATGGATGTTTCTAATCCTATGGAATCAGTAGTACCAGACCAGCTTTCCTATGAAACACTATTCACCTTTCTCGTGTTCCGAACGGTTGGAAGGGAAATAATACCGTAGGAATTGTGTTCCTACGAAAATCCTGCACCAAACCTGTGAATCGAACGCAACCTTAGCTGTTCTTAATCTAATGTCCCTGGTAAAAATGAAGCCATGCCACTGTTATAAGCCATGACAAGTTTAGCCAAATGTTTTTGCCTGTAATTGTTTGAGACTCTGACTGTTTCCTCTGTGCCTTTTTGTGCAAACAGGGATATCCAATTCACCTGGTTGCTATTGTGACCTTTTGGTGCACTGCACAAAACTCTTCTTAAAAGAAGTGACTTCTATGTTGTTTAACTGGAATGTCGGAATGGAACAGTTGGTTCATTTTGGTGGAACTGCACAAAGGGAGATCTGTGTTCCAATCCTCATCATCCATATTGGCGCCATAACCTTCCTTTAGGTAAGAATGATATTGAATGCATGTGTTCATCTCTATGTTCCGACTGCCATGAGAAAATAATGTTGTTTTTTAATAGTACACTTGTACTCCCTCACTGACAAAACCAATTCTGAATTAGAAGGCCAATCATGTACTTGGTTTCACCAACTGGTGAGGAGAAAGAGAAACAGAATATGAAGAGGAAGAAGAAGAATAATAAACAGTGCCAAGGCGATCTTGCTGAAGCCAGAGGCCTCAATCGAGGCCATTCAAGGGCTCCGGCAACAACTACCTTACATGTGAGACGATCCTCCAGGGAGCCCTTCCACTTCTATTGTCTCTCTTAATTAATTAGGAGTACTTAAGTACCACTAATTTATTACTGCCTAATTTTCCTGTTGGAGTTAAACAAATCTTTAGTAGGACCCTATGTTGAATCATGTACGTGTGTATGTTTGTCTATGGAGGTGAATCATGTGGTGGAGCAGGGAGGGAATATTATTAGTGTCATGACATAATAGTGCTATTGGTTTGCATGTCAATTTATTGCCATTGGTTCAATGAGGCAATGTTTTGTGTATTATCCATCATCAATTTGATGCTACTGTTTGAGGAATATGCTAATGTCTTCCTATCCTTTCTCACTAAGATAATGAAGGTTTCACCTTGTTCCTACTTGTGCAAACAGGGATCATGTTGTGCCAATCATACATTTTAGTGGAACTACACAAGACAATACAATGAACCGTATCCCAACCAGTGCTTTAACTAAGCTGGAAGTTCTTGATAATCTTTCAATATAATCTCAGCACTGGTAACCAAGAGTGATTTCAACCATACATTTGAAGTGCACAAAAATATATACTATTGTGTGATTCCAGTGAGTGCTTTACCATCTCTTATGGGACTACATAAATAAGCTTTTTTCTCAGGTTGGTACGGGCCTAAGGCCTTCATCCATATTAGTTTGCTGTCATCTCTATTTGTATCATGCTACTGTCATGAGAAACTCCTTTATCTTTGCATGTTAAAGTTTTGCAACCTATGATAAATGGCAATGCTTTGAGTGTTGAGTTGAGCTAATTGGCACTGATTAAATAAACTAATGCCTCTCTTTAAGCAAGACTACTATGTTGCTAACTTTACCCATTAAGATAATGAGGGTGCTTCTATTTGTTAGTGTATGTTTCATCAAGTAGTCCCACTATTACAGTAATCTCACTCTCTCAATATATGTGCCAACAGGGATGCTCGATTTTGGTCGAACTGCACAAAAACTTTGGGTGCTTCATTGCCTCGACAGCTCCCGTCCTTTCCCGTCAGTCGCTAATCTCCGCTTGCTTTCTTCCTTTAATGTCAGCCGCTTGGATTATCTCGGCTTCCAGTCAAAGGAAATAGTAATTGATATGCTACCTCACACAGGTTGGTACTGGTCTTTATCCTGATTATTGTGCCTATCATATGTATTGGTAATTTGGTATTGTGCTACTGTTTGCTGATTTCATAAAGGAGTAATTTGGAGCCTGAACTCGCAGGCAAATCATTACATCGGGTGATTTCAGTAGAACTACACAAAATGATTAGATGGACAGGTATTTATGCTGCTGCTATGTACTCCAAAGTTCACTCAGACAAGCATCGATGTTGACAAGAAGTGCCTATATTCATTCGAGTATCAACCGACGTCAACCAATTGTCAAACTCCAAGTATTAGGAGAGTGAACGCCAAAAATATTGCTTGGTGCATAGCCCAGAAAAACACAGTCCCGTCTTTGGTCCCAACTTGTGCCTTTTGGTTATCGGCACATATGGTAGCGAACTATATGACATGGAGTCTAAAGATTCCAGACAAGTTGGTTGACGTGTATATTAATCTGGCACTTAATCAGTCTGCATGCCAAGGATGCTCGATTTTAGTTGAACTGCACAAAAAATTTGGGTGGTTCATTTTCTCAACCGCCTCCTTTCTCGTCTGCAATGTAGAATTTTGGCAAGATACAGGACCAAGATGAGCTAGTAAACTAGTTGGATGAAAGTAGTGGCCAAGTTGCTCAAACCTCCCTCGGCACGAGGCCACTATTTGAGGATGAACCTACAAGCAAAGTTCAGATTGTCTGTCCTGCCTCTTATGTACTTGAAAGTTTACTCGTACAAGAACTAATTTTAGCAAGAAGTACCTCCGATTCAACACCATTTACCAGTCTGTACCCTAGGTAATTAAAGTTGTTCCATGGATCATATTGGCTGTGATCTCAATCATTTGGAAGCATAAACATACTGAACATATGTATATCTGAAACTTTTTATGAATTATGTATGAATATTGTCGTGTGATCTATCAATCATTTGGATGCATAGATATGTTGAGCTTGTGTATATATGAATCTTTTGAGTTGTTGATAGTGAATGTTGGCTATGAATATGAATGTGTCCTGTGAACTCGAGTTTGATATGAATGTTTACCTTTTCTGTTGTATTTGTGTGTGAACTTGTTAGTATGCCTACTATGGGGTATAAAATGTAGGTCTCTTATAAAAGTAATGATGTGTCCAATTTATGTTTTCCCTTCTAACCACATTATATATATTCATATTATTACTATTATCGTATATTTTATAGAGACTTATATATACATTATAAAAACAGCCCACGTGTTATTAACTTATAAAAGAAAATGTTTAACGGAAGTTGGCAAGGAAAATCGTGGTTTTTTTGACTCACAGGCAAGGAAAATCCTGGTGATTGCGTACAAAAGCTTGCGAAGGTTTTAAGGACCAATTTAATAATAACACGCAAATTTTTATTTTGAGCAATAACTCGCTAATTTGTTAATTATATATATATATATATATATATATATAAAATGTGCCTCTCCGGTTTATTCTTTGATATAAATTGCTCCTTCTAACATAACATTATATGTATAACGAGCCCACCTAATACGTGTATTTCAAGGAAGTGCAAATGGGCTAGGACTTCTTAGAAAATATAAATGGGCCTGATTGATGTGAAATTATTTGTTCACCCAGCCCAACAAATGGACTGTACATTCTAGAAAACATGGGTTAAATATATGCCACATTTTTGCAGGCTGACATGTGGGCCAATAGGTCGAAGCCTATGCAGGGCGTTGTCAACTTGGTCAACAAATGATTGTGTCATCCACAGCCATTGGATTTATATCCAACGGCCGGCATGCACCTTCAATCTCTCGTCTTCTTCCTCCAGCGTCGCCGGGACCGCCTGGTCCGACCTCCGGCGGCTAGCGGCTCTGCTTAGCACGCATCGCTGCAAAGTGCTACCCCACCGTCGGCCAGGCTGTCCCTCCACCCCTCGACAACTCCTGTTATTCTCCATAGACTACAGCCCCACGCTGCAACAGAACCAGTTATGACCCTTCTCCTCCTCTCAATCTGCGACTCCACTGCCGCATTTTCCCATCTCCGAGTCGTTCCCGTCCGGGGCCTCGCCATCGTCCACCGCCTCGCTGGACCGTTGGATGTTAATCCAACAGCCGTGCTCCTTCTTCAACCTCTATTCTTGCTCCTGTCTTCTGTGGGCGGCACCGCGGCTGTGCTGTCGCGCACCCGAACCAGTGAAGTTTCACACTTCTCTCCATCTGCGACTCCACTGCCCAGTCTTCCCCATGTCCGGGTCGTTCCAGTCAGGGTGCGCTCGGCACGGTGTGGTCAACGTGGTCAACAACCTAGAGTCATCCGAAGATGACTGTACATGAGAGGCTAACAGTCGGGACGCACCATGACCATGGACGCATGCATGCAACGGAATGCGGCGAGGTCAATGTGGTCAAGGAACGACTTCCATCGGAAGTATACTGTATGTGGAGAGTCTCAGCTGGGTCCACGGCCGCAACAAGTAAGTGCCTCCTAATTACGCGGAAAATAATGATTCCTCCAACTGACAGCAGGGACCCATTGGATGGGCCATCGTATTTTGCGAAAAAACTTTTGCCCCCTGACTGCTGGGACCCACCTGACGGGCCATCGTATTTCGCTGAAAAAATGTTCCCCCCGCTGTCATCTCGGACCCACCAGAAGTGCCTCCTTATTACGCACAAAAAAATGAATACCCCCCAGCTAGCTGGGACCCACCTTGGTGGGAGGGTGACTTGTGGGCCTACTAAGTTGATGGGGACGAAGGGCTTTGTCAACTTAGTCAATATGAACGATTCTAGCTCCAGTGACCGTATGATGTCCATCCAATGGCCATAGTGCTTTTTCAACCTCTGGTCTTCTTGCTCCAGCCGCCCAAAGCAGCGCCGGTCGTGCCGCATGCTCCTGCCTCCCGTGGACGACTATGCTGCCGCGGAGGCCTCACCGCCCCCTACTATTCCCACTGCTGGCCAGGCCCTGCGGCGACGGCAGCCTCACACCGCAGCCGAACTAGTGAACCCTCGTACTCCTCTCCACGCGGGCTTCCACTGCCGCATCTTCCCCGACTCCCCGTTGTCCCATTCCTAGGCCTCACCGTCGTCCACTGTCGTGGTGCTCTCCGTGCGGTGTGGTCAACATGGTCAAGGAACGACTTCCATCGGAAGAGTACTGTACGTGGAGAGGCTGACAGCTGGGTCCACGGCCTCAACCCAGTTTTTTTGTGATTTGCCAAGTAAGTCGCTTTGTCAGGCCTGTTGGGCTGCAAATCTTTCAAGACGAGGAGAGCTTTCATTCGACTGGTCGAGAAAATGGCCCATCAGTAATGAGAAATGGGCTGTACATTTTTAAAATACATCAAACCGTCAATTAGTTTCAAATATCTATTTTTCATTTCGAGATTTTAAATTACATTAATTTTTATGCATGGAGAATTTGTTGGATTTTATATTGACATACATTTATTTTTAAAATCAGTTTGAATATGAGTCGAAATTTCGGGATTAAAAACAGTTCAGACCGCACCGAAATATGCAAAATTTCATATAATTTTTTAACCGTGGCCACAATATGGGCTGTAATGCTAACAAAAAGAATATGGGCTAAAAAAACCTTAAGAATTAGCAAATGGTTTGTAAATTATAAATAATGGTAGATGGGCTGTATGCGGTTTTCCACAGATTTGAGGCTTTCGTAAAAAAAGGTTGACGCACAAGCAGTGACTATTGGATGTCCATCCAACGGCCGTTTTGCTTCTTCAATCTCTGCTCTTCCTGCTCCAGCCGCTCAAGCAAGCGCCGGCGGGACTGCTTGCTCCCTCCTCCCCACGGCCGGCTGTGCTGCCGCGCAGGCCTCACCGCCCCACCGTACTCCCATCGCTGGCCTAGCCATCCCTCTACTCACCCACACCTGCTGTTATTCTCCGGCGACAACAGACGAACCAGTAAACCCTCGTACAGTCGTACTCCCCTCCGTGTGGGAAACAACTGCCGAGTCTTCCCTGCCTCCATGTCATTCCCTTCCTAGGCCTCGCCGTCGTCGACCGGCCTAGTGCTCTCGGCGCGGCCTGGTCAACGTGGTCAACGACCGACATGCATCTGAAGTGGACTATATGTGGAGAGGCTGACAGCTGGGTCCACGGCCGCACGCATAGAAATGCCTCCTTATTACGCGCAAAATAATGATTCTCCACCTGACATCTGGGACCCACCGAAAGGGCCTCTGTATATCGCGAAAAAAATATTACCACCGCTGACAGCTTGGACCCACCAGCTATATCTTCGCACGCAAGGAAGTGCCTCCTTATTACGCAAAAAAATGAATACTCCCCCTGCTAGCCGGTACCCAGTATAGTGGCAGGCTGACTTGTGGGCCTACTAAATTGATGGGGACGGAGGGCTTTGTCAACTTAGTCAATACTCCAGTGACCGTACGATGTCCATCCAACGGCCGTTGTGCTTCTTCAACCTCTGGTCTTCGTTCTCCAGCAGCCGAAAGCAGCGTCGGTCGTGCCGCATGCTCCTGCCTCCCGTGGCCGGCTGTGATACCGCGAAGGCCTCACCGCCCCTACTACTCCCACCGCTAGCCAGACCATCCCTCTACTCATCCACACCCCCTGTTATTCTGCAGCGACGGCAGCCTCACACCGCAGCCGAACCAGTGAACCCTCGTACTCCTCTTCGTATGGGCATCCACTGCTGCGTCTTCCCCGGCTCCATGTCGTCCCCTTCCTAGGCCTTGCCGTCGTCCACCGCCATGGTTCTCTAGGACCGGCGTGGTCAATGTGGTCAAGGAACGGCTTCCATCGGAAGAGTACTGTGCGTGGAGAGGCTGACAGCTGGGTCCACGGCGGCCACAAGGAAGTGCCTCCTTATTACGCGCAAAGTAATTATTCCTCCACCTGACAGCTGGGACCCACCGGACGGGCCACCATATTTCGCGAAAAAACATTTCCCCATGACTGCTGGGACCCACTAGCTACACCTTCGCACACAAGGAAGTGTGTCCGGGCAAAAAAAAAAACGATTCGCCCCCCTGACTGCTGGGACCCACCAGCTACATCTTCGCAGGCAAGGAAGTGCCTGACAGTCGGGACCCACCTGGTCGAAGCATACATAGCGTTTCATTATGGTCGCGAACGTGTATGTACATATACACTGGTGGATGTAGAGGCGCGCACATGTCGTAGTAGAGGTGCACACATAGCATGTACACGTACGTACAGCGGCCATGGCACAAGAAAGAAAATACGGCCACGTACGTACATACGGGCAGGGTCTCGAACGCCTACTCGCGCATACGTACATGGCTGGGTAGGAACAGAGAAACAACGTCATCGTCGTGTTCATGGGGAGCCAACCGGCTGGGTCAGAACGGAATGCGTGGTCGTGTTCATTGGGAGGGCTTGGACGGAACAGGCGATGGAAACGAGGCCTGGCGTACCGCAGAACGGAGGAAACAGACCTCCTATGTTCGGAACGGGGTCCTGTTGATCGGGAGGGGTGTGGCGTACCGCAAAACGGAGGAAACGGACCTCCTACGGTCGAAACGGGGGTCCTGTTGATCGGGAGGGGTGCGGCGTACCGCAAAACGGACGAAACGGACCTCCTACGGTCAAAACGGGGGTCCTGTTGATCGGGAGGGGTGTGATGTACCGCAAAACAGATGAAACAGACTTGTGTTGGAGCGCTACGGTCGAAACGGGGGGTCCTGTTCATCGGGAGGGGTGTGGCGTACCGCAAAACGGGACTCCAGAGGATACTGTTCATCTCCACCATCGACCTCCTCTAGCCTCCACGGGCTACCGTCGACCTCCTCTAGCCTCCACGGGCTCTTGTTCATCCAGCCTCCACCACGCGCTACTCCACCGGCTACTGTTCAACCACCCCTCCACTGTCTACTGTTCATCCAGCCCTCCACACCACGGGGTCCTGTTTAACCACCCCTCCACGGGCACCCCTCGACCGTCTACCGTTCATCCAGCCCTCTACGCCACGGGGTCCTGTTCATCCAGAGGCAACGCCACCACTCACTGTTCATCCAAACCCTCCCGCAACGCTCACTGTTCATCCAATCGATCGGCTTCAGTTAGCAGCAGTAGCGAAGGAATCACTCGATCAGTTTCAGTTTACAGCCATCGATCGATGGCTCGGGTTCAGTAACACGTAGCCTGCAGTGCAATCGCTCGGGTTCAGTTAGAGCCAAACGCCTCACGCGGTGCCGGCGGGCGATGCTGATTCCCGCCAACACCTATGGGGACAGGGCCCCTTTTCGGTTCGGTGGGGGGCGGAGAGCGCACGAAGAGCGGATCGAGGCAGTGCATGCGGGGGGATTTTTACCCAGCTTCGGGCCGCACAGATGCGTAAAACCCCACTGCTGCTTGTTTATGTATATTGGATTCTTGCTTAGGAGCGATGGACGCTGCCAGACTGAGCGTAAGAGTGTCTCTGGGGTTGAACGAGCCGAGCTAGCCGAGTCCCTGAACTCCCCGACCTGCGGAACCCCTTCTACGTTGCGCTTGGGCCTCCTTTTATCCTCAAGGGGTCACCGACAGGGGGCAACGTAGACAAGAAGGGTAAAAATGGAAAAGGATGTGGTAGGTATAGCTACCGCTACTGTCGATACAGTGCACCCTACCTAACTCTGACGGCAGGGGACAAGGCCATTTAATGCCTGTCTGAGTCTCCTAAACAGTGCAAAAGGTGACCGTTAGGAGTGCCACCGTTTGCCACGATGGGCTTCTCTTCATCTCCGCTTGCCACCACGTACCCCTAGCTGCACGGCCTCCCGCCACGTGCGCTCTGGGAGAGTCCCAGAGCGACACGTTAGCAGGTGAGATGGAGCGCGGGCACGCAGTGGGGGTTTCCCGCGGCAAGCTCCTTGCCGCGGCCGTCGTCTTGTCGCGTCCGGAAGCTTGTCGCTCGCCGGATCTTGCCGGGACGCAGGGCGCGTCGCAGCAAGCTTTGTTGGTATGTCTTGAGTGGCCTTCCCGGCAAGCTACTCTTGCCGGGGTCTTGTCTCTTCCCGGCAAGCTCCTCTTGCTTGGGCCTTGGTTGGCCTTCCCGGCAAGCTCCTCTTGCCGGGGCCTCGGTTGTCCTTCCCGGCAAGCTCCTCTTGCCGGGGCCTCGACTTGAATACTTTGTTCTTGAATGGTCTTCAAGGGAACCACGGAGGGTCCTGGCGGTCACCCGGCAAGCCTTGCCGCGGGGCGCTGCAACTGCCCGTGCACGAGTTCGGGGTAATAGGGTACCCCTACTCTAGTACACCGACAGGAGCCCCCGGGCCTGGGCCATACACGATGCCGAGCGCTGTTGGGCCAGGCCCAAAACAGTGCACGAGCACGCGCGGCCTAGGTCACGCCGAATCTAGCTCCGCTCCCACTGCGCACGCCCAGAACGGCACGCGTCAAATGCGGCGTCTTGGGGGAGATCGTGGATGGCGTGCGTGGGGCTAAGCCCCCCGAGCATGCGTCATGCCATGATGATGGGGACAATTCACGCCCTCCTCTTTAAACGGAGGTAGGTGTGAGGGCGTGGTGCATTTACTGGACGGGGCTGGTGCGCGGTTTTCGTGACGTCCACTCCCCGCGTTCACGGGGCGGAACGATGCTGCCTCATCTGTCGCCTCAGTTCTGCATCCCCGCCACACGGCTTCCATGCGCTTGAGGTCACGGACGGTGGATTGGGAAATTGGGCCATCGCAAGCGGGTTGGCCCCGACTCCCTGCCCTTCCTGTGCCTTGATTCGCTGAGCGGGGCGGCCGAGCCCCCACCTCGCTCCTTTATAAAGAGTGGGATGGGAGCATGGAAAACCCGCACTCTCTCATCTTCTCCTTTCTTCAGCTTCTACTCCCCTTTCTCTCATCTGCCATGGAGAAAGGGAACCCAGGCCTTTCCTCGGTGGCGGCGAGGGTCGCCGCCAGACAGCGCCTCTCTTCCTCTTCTGCGCCCGTGGTGGCAGAGCCAGTCTTGAGGGGAAGATGAAGGGGACGAGGTCGCGGACGAGGTCGAGGACGAGGTCGAGGCGCTCGGGGAAGAGGCGTATGGGACGGCGTGTCAGCTTCACCTCCGCCGGCGGCTCTTCCTCCCACGGCGGTCCACATAGGGGACGACCCTTGCGAGTTCTTCGTCAAGCTGCGCCGGGCGCCTCGTCGTCGCCTCCGGCTTCCAGCTCCGTTTGCGCGCGTGATGGAAGTGGAGCCGCCCGAGACGCTGAGACTGCACATGAGGGGCTGTGGGATCAGCGGCACGCGAGTCCGCGTTGCATTCCCAGCCCCTAATGTGATGTATCTTGATCGAGGGTGGAAGACGTTCGCCCGCATCCACAGCTTGACGGAGGGGTTTACCCTCCATTTTAAGCTAATGGAGGGCGATCTCCTCTCCGTCAAGGCCTTCGGGCGCTTCGGCACTCGGGCGAAGTGCTGCGTGGATAGCTCCTCTGACAGCGAAGGCCCCTCCTCGAGCGAGAGCGACGAGGAGGGGAGCGACAGCGACGACGAGGGTAGCAGGCGGCGGAGTAGCGGGTCCGACTAGGCGTCGGGCGCCGCTTTGCGCGGCACCGGTGACCCCATCATCCGCGTCGCCGGCTTCTTGAACTCCCCGGGGTCGTCTCCTTGGGCGGCTAGCGTAGGGAGGCTGCGGAAGGGGAAGAGGGCAGGCGACAAGGCCGTCAAGCCGGAGTACGAGGGCGTGGTGCCCTCGACAGCGTGCTGACGTCCTGTCACCCCGTCTTCGAGCCCCGCTTCCAGCGCCACCGTCGCCGTCCAGCCTTTGGACGACCCCCGGGATGTTCCCTTGGTGTCTTCTGGCACCCGTAGCTCGCCTAGGCACCCCTTTTGCCCTTTTCGCCTCCTTGACCTGCCTCCTGAAAAGAGGGACAGGAAAGGGATTACGGGCATCTTATCTTTTTAATTTGTAAGCCTTCGGGCCTTAGCTGTATCTAAAATCTGTAATCCTCTCTTTCATATTTTTCATCCTCTATGGACTGTACCTGAACGGGATGTTTTTTAATGAAAAAGGGGAATGCTTGCCGGGTTATTTGTCTCGCGAGTTAAACCCATGCCAAGGAACAAATCCTTTGTATCCCTCGGACAGACATTTCATCTCCCGGCAACAGGCCCTGCCGCCTTCCCACGTCGCTCAACCTTTCTCACGCTTTTAACGGAGGCAGGAACGAGGTGGGTGTGGTCTCCTCGTTTCATCCCTTTGCTGCCGCGACTACGACCAAACTTGGCCCTGAGAACGAGCCCCAGGGCCTAGAGTCGAGGGAGCACGGCAGCTTCTGGGAAGAAACGCGGTTTCGCATTCCCCAGTCCATAAGAGGACGCATGATGAGGGATGAAAGACTTATCTGATAGCGCAGCCCTCGGCAACTCTGGTTTGCCGTGGACGATTCTTGGCACTCACAGCCCCCGGCGATACTGGCTTGTCGGGAAGGCTCTTATCTGCCGCAGAGAACTTCAACGTTCTCGATGCCGGCTTCCGGCAAGCTGGTTGCCAGGAAGGCTTTTGTCTTTAGCAGAGAACTTTTACGTTCTCGATGCCGGCTTCCGGCAAGCTGATTGCCAGGAAGGCTTTTGTCTTCGGCAGAGAACTTTTACGTTCTCGATGCCGGCTTCCGGCAAGCTGATTGCCAGGAAGGCTTTTGTCTTCGGCAGAGAACTTTGACGTTCTCGATGCCGGCCTCCGGCAAGCTGATTGCCAGGAAGGCTTTTATCTTCGGCAGAGAACTTTTACATTCTCGATGCCGGCTTCCGGCAAGCTGATTGCTAGGAAGGCTCATGGCGAAGAACTTCGTTGTTCTTGACACCGGCTCCCGGCAAGATCGTTGCCGGAAAGGCTTATGGCAAAGAACTTCGTCGTTCTGGACGCCGGCTCCCGGCAAGATCGTTGCCGGAAAGGCTTATGGTGAAGAACTTCGTCGTTCTTGACGCCAAAAAGATTGGCCCTAAAGGCGTTGCTAGCCCCCGGGCCATAACTGCGTTCAAACATAGCAAGTGATTAGCGTCCGAAGTGCACTTAATCCGTTTGCGAATTTTGACTTCTGCTACATATTCCCTATGCCTGCTGGAATGCTTTCCGGTGCGTGTGATCCAGCCAGCAGCGCTTGAGGGAACGGTCCCTTAGCGGCTATTCGGGAACATCGCCTCCCGGAAAGGTTTACCTTCTTGGTTCTAGCGCAACCGCACAAGTTGCCGAGCGGACTCGAGGCAACATGGAGCGCAACTAGCCCCGAGAAGGCTCCTCGGCATACAGGTCTATGCAGAAATCTCAAATAAATAGCACATGCTATCTTCCTGTTCAACCCCTCTTTGTACGTCCACCCTACGCTTTCTAGGAAAACTTGCTGGTGCAGGCACCCTTGCCGCGAGCGCCGAGTGCGGAACTTCAGCAGCCTGCTGGCGGGGTCGCTACCGACAAGTAATCTTGTCGCAACTAGTTGCAGCTCGCTTAAGTTGTTGAGTGGACTCGAAACAAAGTAAGGGCGCTAGCAGCTCTCTTAAGTTGCTAAGCGGACTCGAAGCAAAGTAAGGGCGCTAGCAGCTCACTTAAGCTGTTGAGCGGACTCGAAACAAAGTAAGGGCGCGACTAGCTACGAGTTGATTCCTCCGCGCACAGGTTTTTCGTACAAAGAACAAGATCTCCAAGGCGGATAACTTCGTATAGAAAGGAAATATCTAAAGTTTTGCACGACTTAGCTTTTTCCTGTTGCCGCACTGGCGTCGTTCTTTTGCTCGCCCGCTCCTTGGGAGCCATGACGATGAGGATTTAGCTTGCGTGCCCGCCGGATCGGGTTCGCACGATCTCGACGCCCCCTAACTGGCACGCCAGAGATGCCGGCGAGCGATGCTGATTCCCGCCAACACCTATGGGGACAGGGCCCCTTTTCGGTTCGGTGGGGGGCGGAGAGCGCACGAAGAGCGGATCGAGGCAGTGCACGCGGGGGGATTTTTTACCCAGCTTCGGGCCGCACGGATGCGTAAAACCCTACTGCTGCTTGTTTGTGTATATTGGATTGTTGCTCAGGAGCGATGGACGCTGCCAGACTGAGCGTAAGAGTGTCTCTGGGGTTGAACGAGCCGAGCTATCCGAGTCCCTGAACTCCCCGACCTGCGGAACCCCTTCTACGTTGCGCTTGGGCCTCCTTTTATCCTCAAGGGGTCACCGACAGGGGGCAACGTAGACAAGAAGGGTCAAAATGGAAAAGGATGTGGTAGGTATAGCTACCGCTAGTGTGGATACAGTGCACCCTACCTAACTCTGACGGCAGGGGACAAGGGCATTAAATGCCTGTCTGAGTCTCCTAAACAGTGCAAAAGGTGACCGTTAGGAGTGCCACCATTTGCCACGATGGGCTTCTCTTCATCTCCGCTTGCCACCACATACCCCTAGCTGCACGGCCTCCCACCACGTGCGCTCTGGGAGAGTCCCAGAGCGACACGTTAGCAGGTGAGGTGGAGCGCGGGCACGCAGTGGGGGTTTCCCGCGGCAAGCTCCTTGCCGCGGCCGTCATCTTGTCGCGTCCAGAAGCTTGTTGCTCGCCGGATCTTGCCGGGACGCAGGGCGCGTCGCAGCAAGCTTCCTTGGTATGTCTTGAGTGGCCTTCCCGGGAAGCTCCTCTTGCCGGGGTCTTGTCTCTTCCCGGCTAGCTCCTCTTGCCGGGGCCTTGGTTGGCCTTCCCGGCAAGCTCCTCTTGCCGGGGCCTCGGTTGTCCTTCCCGGCAAACTCCTCTTGCCGGGGCCTCGACTTGAATACTTTGTTCTTGAATGGTCTTCAAGGGAACCATGGAGGGTCCTGGCGGTCACCCGGCAAGCCTTGCCGCGGGGCGCTGCAACTGCCCGTGCACGAGTTCGGGGTAATAGGGTACCCCTACTCTAGTACACCGACACGCGGGTTCAGTTAGAGCCAACGCCTGGCACACGCGCGCGTACCTGTACGAGAGAAACGCGCATCGCTCGGCCCCCGACCTCCCACCATAACCTGCAACTCCCCGAAATTTTCCTCGCCCTCGCTTCTACCACAGTTTCTTCCGTCATGGACGGCCCAAAGAATGTCATGCAACTGCGTCTCCGGCCCGCCCAGGACTAAAAGCCCATTTTCTGTCATGTTTTTTTGTCATAGAATTAGGTGCCCACCACATCTATGATGATATCGGGTTTTGTCACAATTATCGTCATAGAAATGTCATATGTATCATAGAAATTTTGTTCGTTCGGCCCAAAATGTCACGAATGTGTCTTTTTTTTGTAGTGGGAAGCCCTGCAAAAACAAGTTAGACATCCTCTACTTTGTTGTTGCAAGTTTTACGTGGCTTCTACGGGCTTCTAGCAAGAACCGTTCTTACCTATGCATCAAAACCGCAATGATTTTTCTTCAAGTGTGCTGTTTTAACCTTCAACAAGGACCGGTCGTAGTCAACCTCAATTCAATTAAAGCTGGAGAAATAGACACCCGCCAGCCACCTTTGTGCAAAAGCATGTCGGTAGAACAAGTCTCATGAAAGCGGTCATGTATTGTCGGTCCGGGCCGCTTCATCCAACAGTACCGCCGAATCAAAGTAAGACGTTGGTGGTAAGCAGTATGACTATTATCGCCCACAACTCACTTGTGTTCTACTCGTGCATATAACATCTACGCATAGACCTGGCTCGGATGCCACTATTGGGTAACGCAGTAATTTAAAAAAAAATCCTACGATCACACAAGATCTATCTAGGATATGCATAACAACGAGAGGGGAGAGTGTGTTCACGTACCCTTGTAGACCGAAAGTGGAAGTGTTTCAATAATGTGGTTGATGTATTCGAACATCTTCGCGATCCAACCGATCCAAGTACCGAACATATAGCACCTCCGCGTTCAGCACACGTTCATCTCAATGATGTCCCTCATACTCTTGATCCAGTTGAGGCCGAGGGTGATTCCGTCAGCATGACGGCGTGGCGACAGTGGTGATGATGCTACCGGCGCAGGGCTTCGCCTAAGCACTACGACGATATGACCGAGGTGTGTAACTGTGGAGGGGGGCACTCCACACGGCTAAGAGAAGGCTTGGTGTGTCTTTGGGGTGCCCCCTCTCCACGTATATGAAGGACCGAGGGAGAGAGGCCGGCGCTCCTAGGGGTGCGCCAAGTGTGGGGAGCCCTACTAGGACTCCCAAGTCCTAGTAGGATTCCCTTTCCATTCCGTAGTGGGGAGGAAGGAAAGGAGGGAGAGGGAGAAGGAAAGGGGGGCTGCGCCCCACCCCTTGTCCAATTCGGTTTGGGCAGGGGGGAGGTGCGCGCCACCCTGGCCCTTCTTCCCTCTCTCCACTAAATCCCAATAAGGCCCATTAACTTCCCCCGGCGAATTCCCATAGCTCCCTAGCACTCCGAAAAATACCCGAATCACTCGGAACCTTTCCAATGTCCGAATATAGCCTTCCAATATATAAATATTTACATCTCGACCATTTTGAGACTCCTCGTCACATCTGTGATCTCATCCGGGACTCTGAACAAAATTCGGTCATCAAAACACATAACTCATAATACAAATCGTCATCGAACATTAAGCGTGCGGACCCTACAGGTTCAAGAACTATGTAGACATGACCGAGACACATCTCCGATCAATAACCAATAGCGGAACCTGGATGCTCATATTGGCTCATACATATTCTACCAAGATCTTTATAGGTCAAACGCATAACAACATACGTTGTTCCCTTTGTGATCGGTATGTTACTTACCCGAGATTCGATCGTCGGTATCATCATACCTAGTTCAATCTCATTACTGACAAGTCTCTTTACTCATTCTGTAATACTTCATCCTGCAACTAACTTATTTGGTACATTGTTTGCAAGGCTTATAGTGATGAGCATTACCGAGAGGGCCCAGAGATACCTCTCCGAAACACGGAGTGACAAATCCTAATCTTGATCTATGCCAATCCAACAAACACGTCCGGAGACACATGTAGAGCATCTTTATAATCACCCTTTTATGTTGTGACGTTTGATAGCACAAAAGGTGTTCCTCCAGTATTCGGGAGTTGCATAATCTCATAGTCTGAGGAACATGTGTAAGTCATGAAGAAAGCAGTAGCAATGAAACGGTAACGATCATAATGCTAAGCTAACGGATGGGTTATGTCTATCACATCATTCTCCTAATATGTGATCCCATTCATCAAATGACAACACATGTCTATGGTTAGGAAACGTAAACATCTTTGATTAACGAGCTAGTCTAGTAGAGGCATACTAGGGACACTATGTTTTGTCTATGTATTCACACATGTACTAAGTTTCCAATTAATACAATTCTAACATGAATAATAAACATTTATCACGATATAAGGAAATAAGTAATAACTTTATTATTGCCTCTAGGGCATATTTCCTTCATTGAGAGGCTCAACACTAGACACAAATGAGAAGTGAGCACAAAAGTTTGTCAAATGTTTATGAGTGAGTCTACCTTCCGATTCCGTTGAGAATTTTGTCAACATCAACACGACCGGCCACACGAGGCATGATGGAGTTTAGGGTTTCGTGAGGTTCAACTTAATGCCCATCATCCACGTCCTCAACATATGTATCATTAATGTGTGGTGGAAGATCTTCTTCTTCTTCTTCTTGCATTTTTTGAGGTTCATGATCAGTGATTGCACTTTCTTGTTCTTGCCCTTGATGATGATCTTGTTCTTGAAGATTGTCATGAGGAGGAACTTGATCATCTTCTTGTACTTGGACTAAGGGCATTGGTTGAGCAATAGGATCTTAAGGAGTTATGAGTGTTGAAGTAGTTTGATGATATGTGATGCTTCCATCTTGTTCTTCATCATCATGAGGTTCTAATTCTATTGGAAGAAGTGCACCAACACCCATGGTCAAAATATCTTGAGAAGAATATTCTTCACCTACATCACTTAGATCAACTTGCTCCCCATGGGATCCATTAAATTCATCAAACACCACGTCACAAGTTTCTACAACACATCCATTGGATTTGTTGTAGACTCTATATGCGTGAGAGTTTGATCCATAGCCAACAAATATGCCCTCAATTGTTTGGATTGAAATTTTCTTAACCGTTCTCTTTTGTTGAGGATGAAACATTTGCACCCAAATACCTGAAAGTACTTGACATTTGGCTTGTTCCCAGTTAGGAGCTCGTATGGAGTCTTTTCCAATATAGTGTGGAGGAAGAGCCGGTTTGATGCATGACATGCAGTGTTGACAGCCTCGGCCCAAAAACTATGTGGTGACTTGTATTTATCCAACATAGACCTTGCCATCTCCACAAGTGTATGGTTCTTCCTTTTGGCTACACCATTTTGCTGAGGAGTGTATGGAGCTGAATTCTGATGCTCAATCCCTTCATCACTAAGAAATTCTTCCAAGGTGTAGTTCTTGAACTCGGAGCCATTATCGCTCCTTATTGCCAAGATGTCTTTATCAAACTTGCATTGCGCTTGCCTGGAAAAATCAATGAAGGTGATCTTCGTCTCGTCCTTGGATTTTAGGAAAAACACCCATGTATATCTTGAGTAATCATCAACAATGACAAGCCCATACTTTTTCCCAACAAGACTATCCCATGAAGGAGGCCCAAAAAGATCCACATGAAGGAGCTCCAAAGGCCTTGAAGCAGACACAATATTCTTGGGTGGGTGCTTTGATTGATGATGCTTCCCGGCAATGCATGCACTACACACATGATCTTTCTCAAAAGAGACATTGGTTAGTCCAAGGATGTGATTACCCTTTAAGAGATCTTGAAGATTTCTCATGCCGACACGGGCTAGCCGTCGATGCCATAGCCACCCCTTCTCGGACTTGGCCATTAGACAAGTTGCATGGAATGTGCTCTCTTTCGAGAAATCAACCATGTAAAGGTTGCCATCCGACTCTCCAACAAAGGCTACTTCAAGAGTGTCTCTCTTAAAGACTTTCACGTCTAGTCCAAAGAGTGTATCATAACCAACAGAAGCCAATTGGCGAACAGAAAGAAAATAATATTTAAGAGATTGAACAAGCATGACATTTGCTAGAGACATGTCATTTTTGATAGCGAACTTGCCCAACCCGAGTACCTATCCTTTTGAACCTCCACCAGACATAATGCTCATAAATGGTTGAATAGCTTCCATGAAATTGTAAAGCAATTTGCTATCAATCACCCATTTTACTCCACCGGAAAAGGAAACCTACACACAATTATGACTTGGTTAGAGGCACCCATTTTGCAATGGGACCTCTCAAGTTAGTCACAAGGGTCTTAGGGACCCAAATAGCATAGAATCAGAACGCATTCCGAGGACCGACAAATTTTGCATAAACTTCTCCATCCTTAGTCTTACGAAGTACATAGGATGTAGGCATGAACTCTTTTGGTTTGTTGATAGCGGGCATGCCCCTTATGGACTTCCCACTAACAACCTTACATTTCTCCTTGTGCCCTTCTTGTACTAATGTTTCCTTTAGACGGGTGGTGCACTTTTGAGAGGATGGCTTCTTCTCGCCTATTCTTGGGTCAAACCCGAGCCCCTGTTTGGAAAACACCTCATTGTGTTGGCTCAACACCTCATCAAGGTTCTTTTGTCCTTGAGCACATGTCATGAGACCTTTGTTGATTTGACCTTTGAGAAAGCGATTATCCTCAAGAATAGATGCTAGATCACTACTAGAGTTAGTAGTACAAGCATCAACATTATAATAGGAGAAGAGTAGGCCCTGGTTAGAGTTTCAAGATAAGTAAACTAGAGCGTCTCAAAACTCTTTGTAAGAAGGGTGAGCTCTTCTTCCTTAGTCTTGAGGGACATGGATAGGAGCTCATAATCCTTAGAGAGAGAAGCATGAGAGTTCGTAAGTTTACTTTTATCATTCATCAACTCTTCACAAGAGTCCTTAGCCTTTTTCAAGGAGGCAAGATCTTTAGCATGAACATCAATGTTTGCACCAATTTTTAAGCTTAGTTAATCATTTTGTGCTTCCTCATATTGGACTTTCCGCTCAAGGATTTCATATTTTTCATTTTGCTCAGTGACGAGGGTTTCGAGTTTTTTAATGGTGATGGTGTGCTTACTCACACTAGAAAAAAATACACTTCCGTGATGATACGTGTTTGTCACAGTAGGTCGCGTTTTTTGTCATGCATGTACATCCATGACAAATTTATGAAAGAATCAAGATAGTCATACCTGTGATGTCGTAGAAGTGTTCCATGACATTACCAAAATTATTATCACGGAAATGTCCACTTCCATGATGATAAATCGCGCGTCACAGAAGTGCTTTCGTCAAGGGTGACCGACACGTGGCATCGACCATAACGGAACATCGTTAAGCTATCGGGTCGGGTTTTGGATCCGATAACCTGTTAATAGCCCGGGCCAATGGGGATTTTCCACGTGTAAAATCATCATTGGCTGGAGGAAACACGTGTCGGCTCACCGTTGGGACAGATGTCATCCACTCATTGGACAGAAGGCGCCTATGATACGTCGATACATGGCACGGCCCAACAGAGGCCCATTCCTGTGAAAAGGCCGGCCCGTTTGACTTGGTCAAAAGGTGGCGGGCCGGCCAATGGAAAGCCTGTTAATGGCCTGTTTACATATAGCCCATTTACAGCCCGCTAACCCAAGGCTCGTTACGACCTATCTGAATTAGGCCCAGTAGCGTCATCTGGGCCATCCAATATGATTCCAGCCCGTTTTCACTTCTGGCCCATGTATGGCCCATGACGTCTTTCGGCCCATATGAGGCCCTATGTAACTCTTGGCCTATTAACGGCCCGTGGTGAAACTGGCCCGCAATGAATAGTGTATCACTTTATACCCACTAACGGCCCGTGGTGAAACTGGCCCGTAATGAACAGTGTATCACTTTCTACCCATTAAGGGCCCATTATTCAGTTGGGCCATTTCCAGCAAATGTTATCTTTTGGCCTTCTCAGAGCCCATTTATTCTTGGGCTCATTTCCAGCATTCGTTTACTTATGGCCCATTAATGTCATTTTCTACTTGTGGGCCAAATTCAGCCCGTGGTTACATCGGCCCATTTGTGGTCCGTTAATACGGTGGGCCGTTTTCATAGCGTCATCAAATACGGTCTATTAACGATGGCCTGTTATGGTCATACGGCCCGTATAAGGCCCATTGATGGTATGGCCCGTAGAAGGCCCATTGTTTCTACGGCCCGTAGAAGGCCCATTATTTCTACGGCCCGTAGAAGGCCTACTGTTTCTACGGCCCGTAGAAGGCCCACTATTTCTACGGCCCATAGGAGGCCCAGTGTCACTACACTAAATATTAGCCCATGGTTATTGTGGCCTAGTTTTAAAAAGAACTGCACTAATTACAAGCAAACAAATAAACAAGACAACAAGGAAATAAATAAGAAAGCAACTTATGCTAGGCTATCACGGCTGTTAAACATATTACATCCACTGGGCATCAAAGTTGGCGACCAGCGCAAATAAACGCTGCAGCAAAACAAATCCAGAACTGAAACCACTTCAGAATATCTCAAGAAACAATATCCTGGGTACCCATAATGCTGGCAAGATGCTTAGCAAGCTTATTAACTTTCTCTTGTTTGGCGCTTAAATCCTCCAGCGCTTGCTGTTGCACCAAAAAATATGCATCTGAATTCTGCAGGGACTTCCTCAGTCCTTTAGCTTCCTGTCGCAGCACATCTGATCAATGTCTTTCAACTTGAAGTTGAGACTCAAGAAGACGAACTGATTCAGGCAGCGAGTTCGAAGAGCTTGTGCCAGCAGTAGTGGCTAGTAACTCGAACCCTACATCAAGACATGACTTTTGGGTTCCCTCACTGTCGTCAAGATAGTTTTTATTAGCTTTCTTGGAGACCAGCAGGGATGTCTCACTATCTTGAACCTTATCTGCATTACTTCCTTTACCATTGGGTAACGCGGTACTGTTCTCCAATATTTTGTCAGCATTCTAAAAGAGAAACAAGCAGACACATCCCATGTTTACCATGTTGTATATGAAACTCATTTTGGTAAATGAGTTCAGTAGTAAAGTGGACAGCACAATAGCATGAAACAAACATATATCTATGTGCCATGGTCACTTTATGGTCTATATCATTCTAGTTTTTGTTGCCAAATCAAGATAGGGACACAGTTCAAATAATATTTGTTCAAGACAAAGAAAAATAGACAGAATATAAGTGTGGGTAACTATAGAGCAATAACAACACTTGTAATGTGCACGACATGAGAACATAACTGTTTATTCAATTGAAACTAAAATCAACATAGAGCAGGTTACAACAGCAAACCAGTTAAAGAAAGAGGTTTAAAACATACCTGTTGCGCCATTGGAGTTTCAATTCCATCCTTTAAAATTGAAAATAGTTGGTATGAGTAAATATAGTAATGCAAGAGCAAAGGAGTATGAACCATAGCTACAGAACCTGACGTGCAAACAAATCTTCTTCTCCTTTAAGTGTTGAGTTGGGATTCGGAGTGGTGGTCCTCGTGCTTTGGGCACTGCAGTTCCCTTACTAACCGCTCGTGATTGGGTGCTCTATGGTGGAGACGGTGCTGTGTCAACTGGAACTGGGTTACTATCTATTGGTGTTGGGGTTAGAAGGGGTGTAGCTGGTTCTCTGTCCAACTGGGTAGGGGTACAATCCGCGAGAGTCTGGGTTATGTGTGGTGGATCTGGTCCTTGGGCAAGTACAACCTTGGTTCTATCTGCATCAACTGGTAGCACTATCTTTTCTGAAGACCGTGTTGTTACTCCCTTAGATACTGCCATCACGCTCTCCAATTCAAATGGCTGATAAACAAGAAAAGTAATTGAAAGTATAAACATTGTATGATAGACAGGTGCAATGGATAGTGGGGAATAAAAGAGGGCATGAAATAATTCATATTTATGTTGTCTAACCAAACAGGATAGCATGACACAATTTCACATATATGATGGCTAACTAAACAGGATAGCATGACACAATTTCACATTACGATGGCTAACTAAAAAAGATGGAAAGACATAGTTCAAAATATGAGACTATGTAAACAGGATGACATGACATAACTATATAATGTGTTTATTAAATAGGTTGGCATGCCATAATTCACATACATTCATGGATAGAATGCCATAATTCTAAATATGATGACTGTAAACACTAAACAGGATGAAATGATATAACTATATGATGTCTTTATTAAATGGGTTGCCATGCCATAATTCAGATAGATGATGTGTATGTACTATGTAAACATGATGGCATGATATAATTCAAATATATGATTTATATAGTAAGCAAGTAAGCAGATGGCAATCTATATATGATGTAAAAACTAAGCAATGCAAGACAACATGCATGACATGGGTAATATAACCCTGCCAAGTTTGAGCATAGACCTCAGGGGGGAAATAGGACTGGTCATCAGTCTCTGAATCCTCCTCTGAGGAGCTCTCTATAGCCAGCAAGATGTCTGTTTCAGCAGGTAGCATCGTCTGCTCTGAATACCTTGTTTTCACTCCAGATACTTCCATCACCGCTTCGAATGGCTGATGCACAGGAAGAGTAGTTGAATATACAAACGTTGTCGACAAATTGAACACGTAATACAAAAAATTGATAACATGGTATAATTCACATACATGATGATTGGCTAAACAGCATGTCATTGCATAATTCACATATATAATGCCTTTGAAACAAGATAGCATTGTAAAATTCACATATATAATGTCTTGCAACAAGATGGCAATGCATAATTCACATATATGGTAATTAGACACTGAACATGTGGCATTCACACAAAGCATGTCTAAACTAATCAAATGGCATAGCAATGCCAGACACCATACGCACGATATGAGAAACACAACCGTGCCAAGTTAGAGCATACACCTCAAGGGGGGGGAATAGGACTGGTCATCTGTCTCTGAATCCTCCTCTGAGGAGCTATCCGTAACCAGCGAGATATGCGCTTCGTCAGATAGGATAGTCTGCTCAGAAGACATTGTTTTCACTCCAGAATTTGCCATCACCGTGTCAAATGGCTGATGCACACGAAGAGCAGTTGAATGTACTAACATTGTTGACGAATGTAATATGTAACAAAAAAGGATGGCCTGATATAATTTACATATAAGATGACTGGCTAAGAAGGATGGCATTGCAAAATTCACATATATGATGCCTGGCTAAACAAGGTGGCGTTTCATAATTCACATAAACGATGAATAAACTAAACAGATGGCATTCGCACAAACGATGTCTAAACAGCAGATGACATATTTGATGTATAAAGTAAGCAATGCAAGACACAATATGCATGATATAACCAACATCAGCATGCCAAGTTAGAGCAAAGACCTCAGGGGGTAAATAGGAGTTATCTTCTCCTTCTGAATCCCCCTCAGAACAGATATCTTCCTCTCGATAAAATCCGAAATGCATGGAGGGGGGCTGCCTTTGCGCCTACCATGGAGCGACATCTGCATGAAATTATATTGCCACACAAGGCTCGTCTCTTTTGCTCTACATGTTAAGTTCCATTGTTTACAATAACTATCATGCATAGGAATAAAACATAGTGAGATTATGTAAGGAGTGCATGCAGAAATCCAGAGTGATGGTAGCAACCTGTGGATAGACCCAGACCAATAATAGCAGGCAGATAATGGGTTCAGTTAATAAATAGAAATAATGGATTCTTTACTGTTTGTTTCCCACCCAACATGAAACTCATAGTAGACACCGGAGATTAACCTGATAGTAGATAGATACTATTGATAACGGCCCCGATATGTACCCCACAACCATTTAAAAACTCAAGTTTGACCATTAGTTTGGAGCTGACTCAGAGTCTAATCGATGAACAGGACCACAAAGTAGCATGTAATATTAAGCGATGCATAACGTAATCAGACACGAAAGAGTGCGACCTCTCTTGCGGACCCGTGTAGTCCTCCTGGTCATCTGCTCGGTTGATGATAGTAATGAAGTTTTCATGGCTGCCAGCGGCAGGGAAGAAGATCTGAGGCGGCGAAAGATAGTCTGGAGGCCGGATCCCTGCTGTGCTGGACCCTTCTGTCGTTGGAGCAGCTGAGCTGGGGTGGACGACGGCGCTGCAGGAGCGGGATAAACCACGCAAGGTTTTCTTTGACAACTAATTGTAAGAGAAGTAATTCTGTAAGGGCTTGTTTGAATTGGAGGATTCCAACAATGCAGGGATAGGAAATAGACAGGAATAGGATAGGAATGCACTTGCAAAACAGAGAATTTAAAAACACATGATTTCTGCCAATCTGGGTGTTTGATTCACAACAATTGGAAGATCACAGGATGCAAAGAAGCATGGTGAGATTAAGTCAAACCACAAGAAAATGTATGGTTATAATGCTATTATGCTACTATCTCTTAGTCTTGTGCTTCATGAATAGGAATTTGGAAAGGAGGACAAGTGAAAACTAAAATTCCTACGTTTTTTCTTTCAAGGAGACACTAAAGGAACAAATCCGTGTGCTCAATGGACAATATACATAACATGTAGAGTAAAAAAAGAGCAACAAGTGTACAACCTCTTTGGCGAAGCCATGTCGATCTCAGCGTGATTGGGTTGGCCGGTGAGGATGCTCCGGCTGATTTGCTGTCGGAGGAGGGGAAGAAGATCTTAGGCGTCTGGAGATGGAGCCCGAGGTACTGCTCCACTGTGATGGAGAGTTTCGTCGTTGGAGCAGCTCCGGTGAGTTGTACGACGCCGAGGCTGAAGCAGGACAAGAGAGACAACAAACAACGTTAACCTGAGTGGAATTCTAATAGCATCTCCAATACATGACGTAAAATACATAACCACAAAGTGCTAGATGTAAAATACATCAGTCACTCATCTCTGAACTTAACTGTCGAAACTGAACTTAACTGTCGAAACTGAACTTAATTATCGAAACTGAACCTAACTGTCGAAACTGAATTTTGTTGTCGAAACTGAATTTTGTTGTCAAAACTGAACGCACTAGCAAGGTGAGGCTACACATCGGGACTTTTTCATCTCTGGTCAGTCGATTTTGCAGCCGTTGGATATGAAATCAAGGGCCTGCGGTTCATCTTCAACCTCGACCCCCCCTGAGCCGCCAACCACCACCGGCCAAAT
>NC_057798.1:354990548-354993526 GCF_018294505.1 Triticum aestivum
ACCGCCGGTGCGCCGCCGCCCCGGCCATCCCTCTAGGCCCCCCGTGCCGAGCTTTTTCTCTGGCGATCCCCACGCCAACGCCCCACCACCGCCGGCGACCACCGCCCCCATCCTGAACCCTAAGATAGATAGTGGGGTACCTCTCCGGCGGGCCCCCCTCCCTGCTACGACTGGTTCTCCTTCACCCCGGCGAGCCCACCCCTTGGAAATCGACTGACCGAAAAGTCGATTTAGTCAACTGAAGTGTAGCAAAATCGGAGCAGCATCGCAAGCAAGAGCAAGAGCGAGAGCAGCAGTGCGAGCAAGAGCAATAGCAAGAGCAGACCAGGCAGGGGACTGAGAGCAAGAGCAGAGCAGCTGCGTGAGCAAGAGCTAAAGCAGCAGCAGCTCCTACTGATGTGGACATCATCGCCGAGGGAGCGACACCGTGGAGGAAGTGGCCGGCGACGCTGTCGTGGATGGAGCCGCGCCGTGTCGGCTCGGGACCGAGCGCTGGCAGCACCGTGAGATCGAATCAAGAAGAAAATGCGGCGATTAGTGTACAACCTATTTAGTGGCGCCGATAAGGCCGCAGCTTCATCCGAGGAAACCGTGATGATGATGCTCTTCCGGTGGTGTAGGTGAAGACGGCGGTGTGGGAATGGAGGTGGCATGAAAAACTAGGGGAACGTCGGGGCAGCTCCTTGGAGGTGGAGGACGGGGTGGCTGAACCGGCGGGACGGTGAGATCGACGACGGATCCTCATCCGGTACGATGGATGAGGGACGTCGAGGTGTTGCTGTGGACGACGTCGTCGGGGAAGAGGCTTCGGCTGGATGGCAGACATAGCAGGGTGTGGGGTTTCTTCGCGGGTTTTCGCGGCCTCGGTGTACAAATGGGTGGGCGGATGGGATGGCAGTGGGGAACCATGGCTTAGAGACGCGCTTGTCCAAAATGTGGGGTAAGTTACGAAAGTACCTCCCACCGATTTGAGGCGGTTCTTTCGGTTCAGGGGTACCATGGGCATTTCGCGTGTCGGGATTTCACATGAGGTGGGAGTTTTCGTGCGCATTGTAATTTCGGAATAGCAAGGCGCGGGTTGAGATGGAGGGAGTTGTCGGAGCACAACGAGACAAAGATATATCTTAAATATTTCGGTCTAACAAGGCGCGGGTTGAAATTTCTGGACAAGCCTAACATGTACTATACCAAATCAATGCGCACTACAAATGTCATTCAAAACTTTGAATTCATGTTATGTTCAATTAAAATATTTTGCTACATGTATAATGCATGCAACCTACTACTCAAATGAACATTTTAGTGCATTCCAAACGTATATACTACCGCTTCAATATGAACTAAATTTGAATAAGATCTACAGTAATGATTGTTGTGAAGTCAAAGCATTTGAATTCGTTTATCTGTTTTAATAAGATCTGCAATCATCATTATTATCAAGTTAAACCATCGTTTGTGTATTATCTTCACAGCACACCACATGATCAGTATCGAGTTACATATGAACTATGTGTACTATATGAACTCGAACTAGATTTTTTGAATCCACTTTATTTTGATTTCAAATCACATTACATTTCTAGCTCTAGCTAGATCTTCATAATCTAAACCATGTCTCATATGTATAATGTGCTTATCACATTATGTATGGTACCCCGCCCCCTATGCCTACAAGTATTTAGATGTGAGTTGCAAACACCACACATTACCACAAATTCAAATAAAATGTGAGAATGTTCGATATATAGTATTGTTTAGATTGCTTGATATTTAGTTGTAAGCTGCAAAAGCCGCACATTATCACAAATTCAAATAAAATGTGAGATTGTTTGATGTATAGTATGGTTTAGATTGATCGGCATTTAGCTGTGAGTTGCAAACGCCATGCATTATGACATTATGGTATAACATGTGCACAACACGTGTATCACCGCTATATTCATGCATGCAATGTTTAAAACACTATGATCTCCTACTCAAATATATGAATCCGCTTTCATATCAAATTATGATCTTTGTTAGTCTCTTACACCCACACAATCCTCTAAACTTTGTAGCTACCACTAACTTTCTCTCGTGCATGCACACGCCCTCCTCGCCCTCCCCCTCCCTCGGCATTCTATCCACCGGGCACATTCATTTTTTTTCTTTAGGTCATTCTCCCAGAGTCTCCACAACTCCTTTTCGACACACACCGATCGATAAACCTCTCCAGCGATGCCTGCCTACAGCATACACACACAGCTTCAATCTCCTCCTTTATGTGTCCTTGCCTCGTGTCTCTCATATGGTCAGACACACGTGTAAACTCTCACCCCTCTTTTCATCGATCTCACAACCGCACACTCCTCCCCCTATCTAGCTAGTAGTTGGGCCTCTCGCACCACCTCCTAGCTCCATTCTCTCTGTCTATCTGTCTCGTTGGGCCTTATTTGCCTCTAACAAATGGACGTACATCGACCGATCTCTCGCTATACATATAGCCAGCTAGGTCCTTATAACTCATTTTTACCCACACATCGATCGATCTACCTCATTAATTGTGTCTCTCCCTTCCTCCGACAAACAACAATTGATCTACCGATCTAGTTAGATTTGCTTACCAAACACATGGTTCCCCTTCATCATCCATGGATGCGTCCCGACAGATCTATCACGCACAGGCACACACAGAAACACATCCCCACTCTTATTGATAACATTGCAGTTCCACCCTCAGTTTTTCTAGTAGGCCTCTCCCAACATCTCCGAGAAGCAACTCCATCATCCATCCAGCACTCTACCACTCTCCCTCCATCTCCCTCCCTCTCTCTCTCTCTCTCCTCTCTCTCTCTGGCCCATCATATTTCCCGTCCTTCAGTTATGTATGGATGTCGACCGATCTCCCTCAAGACATAGCTGGGTCTCTCCTTCTCAACACATATAGGAGTCGTTCTACCCCTATAGTTAGGCCTCTGCCTACCCCTCCCCCACCCCCT
>NC_057798.1:354993799-355036248 GCF_018294505.1 Triticum aestivum
ACAACGATACATCAAGCGCTCTAGTCATGTCTCCCTACCACACACAAACTTGACATGTGGCCTCTAACGTTCCGGTAGGCCAATCGCCCTATATCTTTGACTTGCACACACACACACACACACAATTTCGATGGCTCTCTTCATCGATCTCGCACCCACCCACTTGATCCTCTCTTCGACTCTATCGATAGCTATGACCCCTCCCTCTCTTCTCAGGGATTGCCCGACCCTCTATGTATGATATGGATAGGCCTCCATTTCACACACATTGCATGCAAAAATTTGTTTGAGATGTCATCGACACATATTCCCACAAATAATTCATGAAATCAACCCCCACCCCACCCCACCCCCACCACAAAACAAAAAACACTCACGAACGCGGTTTGTATCTCTCTCACACACCCACGTAGGTGGGGGATGTGCATGAAGAGAAGACGTGGATGCACGGTGCACGTACTCCCGTCTCTTTCCCAACCACACCCGCGCGGGTACACGATGGAGCTCATTTCTGTACGAAAAAGGCAGCCCACATGGTAATTTGGCACGTGTACTGGTTGTCCACTTGGTGGAGGGAGGATCGTCTACCACGGGTGAACAAACAAATTGCGACTTGACGCGTTATGTTAAATTAAAAAAAGAGGCAAATCATGTGCGGCCTCCCTTAGAGGCAAGGCTCTATACACTGGAGTACTTTTGATGTGTCCCGTCAACTCACAGAACGAGGAGAAGCTTGCTTAGTACGCCGTCTCCCCCGCCCACGGGCACGGTGGATCGCAGGATGAGGTGAAGCTTGCTCCTCCCTCGCCCATGCGCGCGGTGGCTCGCATGACGAGGAGAAAAATTTACTACTCCCTCTGTTTACTCCTCATCCCTACTACCTTGGTTATAGAGATTATATCATATTGTCTGGAATATATATGTCCTTTAGTAGATTTCAATATGAACTACTAGTACATACTCCAAACACGGATGTATATAGACGTATTTTACAGTGTACATTCACTCATTTTGCTCCGTATGTAGTAGCACTCTCCCTCGCCCCTCGACCCTCGCCCACCTGGTGGACGTGTAGGAATACAATCGGTCTCATATAGCCAGAACGATATATATTGCACTACCATTATTGCTCGACTTCCCGAAGAGGCGAAGAGCCAATCGCAAGGTTAATATTTTCGAGATGCCAAGCGCAAGGTTATAGGAGAATGAGTAGTAGGTGCCGCGTCATTTATAAATAATTTTTTTTCTTCAGTGGCACGTACGTAATATGATAGGTTCATATGGAGAGAAAAGGAAACCGCTCCAGTATATACATAGTCAGGACGGGCCAGCCTACACGGTTGCTTGTTGGGGTTGCTCTCTTCACACTCTCTCGCACAAAACGACTGTGGCCACATCTCTAACATCCCGGCAGATCACGTCCGCTTGGGGAATGGGTGGATGCTTAGTGTAGATGCGGTGGCCGTCGCCGACGGCGAAAACCCACTGTCGGCACGTCCTGATCAGGGGTCCCCACCGTTCTCTCTCACAAACCCGGTGAGGGTGCCTTCGTCCCTTGCTCACTGCCGCGACGTGGGCAGTTGCCACCTCCCGCCGTCCTCCTCAAGGTTGAGCTACGTCCCTCAGGTACAACTCCCTTTACAGCCGGCTTGCACCACTGCTCCAGCTTCCCACATCACTCCCTATGGATATTTCTCTACCTCTTTGCCCCGCACATACCCGATACCTCTACTGGCTTCTACATACTATATTTGTGATGAGTTTATGTCTCATCAACTAGTCCTAGTAATCTTATTCTAATCATGCTTCTTCAATTTCTTTGCCACAGGGATGCTCATCTCGATTTTGGTGAAACTGCACAAAATGATCCGATGGTCAAAAGGTTGCAAACTTCATTTATTAGGAAGCTCGAACATTGCCAGCAAATTGAAGCCTGTTCAGGGTTCACGGTTCAAGGGCTAGGGACTGCATGGATCGTTTTTTTCTTTAGCTGCCTCTATTCCAAAATAAGTGTCAACTTTAGTAGTAGTACAACTTTGTACTAAAGTTTGCGCAAAGTTGAGACACTTATTTTGGAACGGAGGGAGTACATATTTGCTATGATCTGTCAATCATTGAGATGCAATAGCATGCATGTTAGTCTCCTTTGTATTTGATGAAATGTTGCAACGGGCAACCTTGGACGCAAGATACATGTAACAGGAGCTGGAAGCTTCATAGCATTGTACAAATTTATCTCGCTGATAAATTATAGTACGTACTAGTACTATACTAGTACTTCCTCTGTTCCTAAATATAAGTCTTTGTAGAGATTTCACCATTAACCACATGTGGATGTATATAGATGCATTTTAGGTGTAGATTCATTCATTTTGTTCTGTATGTAGTTCACCTAGTGGAATCTCTACAAAGACTTATCTACTAGTAATAGCTAGCCCCCACTACTAGGAATTCTCTATCCTCTCCTTGAGCCACATCATCAAAATTGACGTAGTCGTTAGATGAAGTAAATCAGTCATAATAGCCGTCTGATCTAGACGTTGAGAGGCTCCGCACTAAGCCACATGCAAGCATGCAGAAATACCGTGGCACATGCATGTGAGTGGGTTTTAAATCACATCAACATGTCTGCATGCAAGCATGCACCGGTAGCATGCATGTAAGTGAGCTTTTAAGTCCCATTAACATGTCAAAAAGAAAAATATAATCCCATTATGCAGTAGGAGTTGGCTGATCTTTTTTCCTTACGTGGGATGATCTAAATGATGATGGGAGTTTATTTAGTTTGGCTACCACATTTGTCATGCGGTTATAGATTTTTTTTAGTTCTATGAAATCGATAATTTTGCGCAGAGATATACCGTTGTTCCGCGGCAACGAGCGGGGACTCATCTAGTAATATTTAGGAATGGAGGGAGTACTATATAAAGAGTTAGGTGTCGCATGATGATAGTGTGAGGTGGGCCATGTAATCACTAAGCTTGCGTGTTTTCACTGCTCTTGCACTCGTCCGCTGTAAGAATGGAGAAAATTGTAATCTACTACCTCCTTTCGCCCAAAGCGTGGGACATCCAGCAGTCCTACCACCTCAGTAATAAAGACCAATGAGCCATCAAATCACATACACCCAACAGTAAGTTGGACGGACGAAGCAACCATCACTCTTGCGCCAGTGAGAGGTAACGTCCGCTCTGCCCGGGCATGAATGCGGCACCGATTCTTTGGAGCGGCGCTGGCCGTTTCAGGAGGAAGCGTGCGGGGGCTGTGGAGGGGATTTGGGTGGGCCAGGCTGGTTAGGAGCGGGCGTGGCAGCTGTTCGCATGTCCCTACCGGACACGCCCGGAAACAAGAGGATGCACCGACTCTCGTGGCTAAAATCGTACACTACACATCATATCTCTGTAGGAGTAGGTCGATCTGTCACACTCTCTAACACACACATGCTGTTAAACACACACACGCACACGCACGCACCTTGGTCCCGTTGCAAATTCTAACGTGACTTATTACACCTAGACGGAGGGAGTAGTAAGTATACGAGATACGGTGGCACACTGACTTAAGTCGAATACAAGTGCCCAAAATTTGTGTGCATGTTATAATAAGGATTCACTTAAAATAGTACGTGAGCGAACAGAGGGATCAATTGGACAGTGTTCCCGAGCAGTAGCGAGATGTGTGAGGTAGTAAGATACACCGCTCGCACTTCTAATTTTTCTTATTAATTTGTTTGTTTCACCCTCTGACTGGTGGGACCCAATGTACTACGTGGAGAGAGGTAAGGTGACTAAGGCTGCATTATTTCTGCACCACTGTGGATAGTCTTACCACCAAAGCCACATGACACGATTATGATTGAAATCCTAATGACTCCCACACACACACACACACAAAAACACGGCATGCCTGTCACACGAATGAAGGAATGTATGAAATGTTATTTTCCTCTCGTTGAACATAACGGGAGGGTTGTGTAGCTGGTTAGCCTGTTCGCTCATCAAACTGGAGGTCTCGGGTTCGATAACTACACTTGAGCATAATTTTTGCCAGGAGGATTCTTTGACTGGTCAAAATGTTTTCTATGGTTTGCACGCTTCACACTCTCTCTCCAGTATATATATACACGCTGGAGCCTCAGCGCTTGTAGTTTCTCTCTTCACACACTCTCACCCTCTCCCGCTGGATCCTCAGCGCTTGTAGTTGCTCTCTTCACACTCTCTCACCCTCTCCAGATCTAAACAAGACTTCGTTGGCCTCTCTCTCCCCTCACTGCTTCTCAAAGAGCCGGCAGGATCCGTCCGGCGGGAAGGGAAGGAGGCTTAACGCTGTCGCCGTCGGCGAGGGAGGGAATCCACTACCAGCGCTGCTGTTCAATTTCCACCCAGCGGCGGCGCGGGAGGGCCTCCGACCCCTTCTTCTTCACCGTCGTCATGTCTCCCACCGAACCACGCCCCAAGAACCTTAAGGTATATTTTACTTACTCCACATGCATTGCTCTAGCTGCATGTATACCATGAATCTAGGACATGGTTCAAAGAGGAAAGGAGTGGAGGAAAGTAGTGGGAAAAGTTGTATATAGCATGAATCTAGGACGTGGTTCAAAGAGGAAATGAAGGGGGAAAGTTGTATAGCATGAATCTAGGACGTGGTTCAAAGAGGAAAGGAATGGGGGTAAGTAGTGGGGAAAGTTGTATCGCATAAATCTAGGACGTGGTTCAAAGGGAAAGGAAGGTGCGAAAGTACTAGTTCAAAAAGGAAAGGAAGGGACAAGGCTGTAGAGTTTGAGCAGGACTAGATTTGTTGCGCTCACATAGGGAAAGGTGTCTAAATATAACAAAACTGGGACCAACACAAATATGCTCCTTAGTTGTTTGTTCTTTGTTGCAACAGACTGTGCATGACCACAGTACATCGGTAGATGCACATGGTGCTGGTGCGTCCACTGCTTCGTGCAACTCATTAGCTGTTGTTAATCTATGGCCCTGTTTGGTTAAAAACTCCCTAGTCCCTACCTGCTTGGTTCCAGGGACTAAACATGGACTAGAGGTTATTAAATGACATGATAAAAGACCATGTTACCCCCAGTAATGAACTAATAGAAACAAGGTGTGATGCGTCGCAGGGGCAACTATTGGAAAAAGTCCTAAAAAGACTCCCTCAGGGTCTTCTTTCTTTAGTCCCAAATGCCCACTTATAGTCCCGAAAAGTCCCTCCTGTTTGGTTTAGATGTGACTGACACGGAGTTTTTTTAGTCCCTACACCAAAATGTCCCTGTAAACAAACACCCTCTGATAATGCCGCTGGAAAATTGATGCAATGCCACAGTTAAAAGCAATCTACATGTTTAACGAATTTTATTGTTAATATAATCTCTATGTTAATATTAAACAATGCCACCGTCTGAGAAATGCTACTGTCTGATACGTCTCCAACGCATCTATATTTTTTGATTGCTCCATGCTACTTTATCTACAGTTTTGGACTATATTGGGCTTTATTTTTCACTTTTATATTACTTTTGGGACTAACCTATTAACCGGAGGCCCAACCCAGAGTTGCTATTTTTTGCCTTTTTCAGTATTTCGAAGAAACAGAATATCAAACGGAGTCCAAACGGAATGAAACCTTCGGGATCGTGATTTTCCAACCGAACGTGACCCAGGAGACTTGGACCCTACTCTAAGAAGCGCCAGAGGTGGTCACAAGGGTAGAGGGCGCCCCCCTGGGCGCGCCCCCTACCTCATGGGCCCCTCGGAGCTCCACCAACGTACTCCTTCCTCCTATATATACCTACGTATCCCCGAACGATCAAAACAGGAGCCAAAAACCTAATTCCACCGCCGCAACTTTATGTATCCACGAGATCCCATCTTGGGGCCTGTTCCGGAGCTCCACCGGAGGGGGCATCCACCACGGAGGGCTTCTACATCATCACCATGGCCCCTCCGATGAAGTGTGAGTAGTTTACTTCAGACCTTCGGGTCCATAGCTAGTAGCTAGATGGCTTCTTCTCTCTTTTTGGATCTCAATACAATGTTCTCCCCCTCTCTCGTGGAGATCTATTCGATGTAATCTTCTTTTTGCCGTGTGTTTGTTGAGACCAATGAATTGTGCGATTATGATCCAGTATTATCTATGGAAAATATTTGATTCTTCTCTGAATTCTTTTATGTATGATTGAGTTATCTTTGCAAGTCTCTTCGAATTATCTTTTTGGTTTGGCCAACTAGATTGGTAGTTCTTGTTATGGGAGAAGTGCTTAGCTTTGGGTTCAATCTTGCAGTGTCCTTACTTAGTGACAGAAAGAGTTGCAAGGCACGTATTGTATTATTGCCATCGAGGATAACAAGATGGGGTTTTTATCATATTGCATGAATTTATCCCTCTACATCATGTCATCTTGCTTACGGCGTTACTCTGTTTTTACTTAATACTCTAGATGCATGCTGGATAGCGGTCGATGAGTGGAGTAATAGTAGTAGATGTAGAATCATTTCGATCTACTTGTTTTGGACGTGATGCCTATATACATGATCATCGCCTAGATATACTCATAACTATGCTCAATTCTGTCAATTGCTCAACAGTAATTTGTTCACCCACCTTAGAATACTTATGCTCTCGAGAGAATCCACTAGTGAAACCTATGGCCCCCGAGTCTATTCTCATCATCTCAATCTATATCACTTTATTTACTTGCTTTGTTTTTACTTTGCTTTTACTTTTTACTTTGCATCTATCTATCAAAAATACCAAAAATATTATCTCTATCAGATCTCACTCTTGTAAGTGACCGTGAAGGGATTGACAACCCCTAAGCGTTGGTTGCGAGTTGCTATCGTTTTGTGTAGGTACGAGGGACTTGTGCGTGGTCTCCTACTGGATTGATACCTTGGTTCTCAAAAACTGAGGGAAATACTTACACTACTTTACTACATCATCCTCTCCTCTTCGGGGAAATCCAACACAGTGCTCAAGAGGTAGCACTGTCTTGCTTTCTTTCCCATTTAGATAAGGTAGATGCTTCTTTTTGTTGGCTTCTGTGTCATCCACCGTTATTGACCACCAATTGTTTCCTTGGCACCTCTGTGTAAACAGGGTTATCTACTTCACCTTGTTGCCATTGTGACCTTTTGTTGCACTGCACAAAACACTTTTGTTTCAAGAGTGTTTTGTGTAGTTCAACCAAAATGTCACAGCGGACAACGTTGCTTGATTGCTTGATCTTAGTGGAACTGCACAAGAGGAGATCTTACTTCCTATCCGTTAAGGTGAATTTGGTTCAGATCTTCTTCTTGTGAGTTGTTTGAATTCCACATCATGAGAGGTCAGTACTAGCCTTCTTTCACATGATTCTGCAGTGTGCTTTCATATGTTGTGCTACTTGTATGATAATGTTGCTTGATTTTAGTGAACTGCACAAATGGAGACAAGATTTCCAATTTGTATGTGCACCATAATATCCCATTGAGGTAAAATAAGGATATTTCACAACTGTTGGCCTGTATTTTGCCACTTTCATCAGAAAATTAAGTTTAGTACTATACTTGTGCTCCCTAATTGACATGCCAAATATTACATTGAAGGCGAAGCTTGTCTGTTATTGAACCAAGTGATGAAGGGGAAGAACAAGCAGAAGAAAAACAAAAATCAACTCCCGGTGCTGTAATGAAGCACTGGAACTGTGATGACACAAGTAATGATATAGTTTTGCATCTTAATTTATTGCTATGGCTGGAACGAGCAATTGTTTTGCCACTGATTTGATGCCATACGTAATTATCTCTACTTGTGCAAACAGGGATCTTCTTTGAAGATACCATATATTTTAGTGGAACTGCAGAAGGAGATGTTGGAAACAATAAACTAATCGAGGAGTACATAGTAAGCATGGCCACCCCCGTAGATAGCAACAGATGGTTCTTGTCGGTGTCAAAACCGGCGGATCTCGGGTAGGGGGTCCCGAACTATGCATCTAGGCGGATGGTAACAGGAGACAAGGGACACGATGTTTTACCCAGGTTCGGGCCCTCTTGATGGAGGTAAAACCCTACGTCCTGCTTGATTGATATTGATATTGTGGATGTTTACAAGAGTGGATCTACCACGAGATCAAGGAGGCTAAACCCTAGAATCTAGCCTATGGTATGATTGTAATGGTTGTTGTTCTACGGACTAGAGCCATCCGGTTTATATAGACACCGGAGAGGGCTAGGGTTACATAGAGTCAGTTACAATGGTAGGAGATCTACGTATCCGTATCGCCAAGCTTGCCTTCCACGCCAAGGAAAGTCCCATCCGGACACGGGACGAAGTCTTCAATCTTGTATCTTCATAGTCTTGGAGTCTGGTCGATGATGATAGTCCGGCCGATGATAGTCTGGCCGATGATAGTTCGGCTGATGATGGTAGTCCGGCTATCCGGACACCCCCTAATCGAGGACTCCCTCAGTAGCCCCTGAACCAGGCTTCAATGACGATAAGTCCGGCGCGTATATTGCTTGGCATTGCAAGGCGGGTTCCTCCTCTGAATGATAGAAGATTGTGAACACCAGGATAGTGTCCGGCTCTGCAAAATAAATTCCACATTCCACCGTAGAGAGAATAATATATACACAAGTTCAATCTGCTGACGTTTTTTGTGGCATGACGTCACGCCACTACCAAGCCATTACTTGAATCGTTTTTTACTCTACCACCTCAGCGCATTTAGCGAAGCGGTTTCCTTGGCACGTCTTGTCGAAGCAGAGATCGTGTTCCCCCTTAATCCGGGATTCTCATCAATACGGACGTGTAACCCAACCGCGCCATTGATGGTGACGCTTGGGGGATAAGCGAGTTTTACCAGGCCGGTGGGGGACGCGTAGACTTCGCCCGCCCATATAAGGGATAAGGATTCACCTTTTCACCTACGCCTTCTTCCTCCTTTGCTTATCCATCTCCGCGCACTCGAGCTCCAGCGCCCAAGCCCGCACATCTCGTCTCAACCTTCCCCAGTCATGTCTGGAGCGGGAGGCAAGTGGATGACCTCCTCCGTTACGGAGGAGCACATCGAAAGACTGCGCAGCGCCAGCTACCTGTCCGGCGACATCGCGCACCGGCTGCCCGACGAGGGGCAGCTCATCCCCACCCCCAGGCCCCATGAGAGGGTCGTTTTTCTTCCCCACTTCCTCCGCGGACTGGGCTTTCCACTTCACCCCTTTGTCCGGGGGCTCATGTTCTACTACGGCCTGGATTTCCATGATCTAGCGCCGAACTTCATCCTCAACATCTCGGCGTTTATCGTTGTGTGCGAGGCCTTCCTCTGCATCCAGCCCCACTTCGGCTTGTGGCTCAAGACCTTCAATGTCAAGCCGAAGGTAGTGAAGGGCACTCAAGCGGAGTGCGGAGGCGCCATGTTGGGCAAGATGCCCAACGTCCTTTGGTTCGAAGGGGCCTTCGTGGAATCCGTCAAGGGGTGGCAATCGGGTTGGTTCTATATCACCGAGCCGCGCGACCCTACGTGGGCGGCGGCCCCCGAGTTCAGATCTGGTATCCCCGCGCAGCTCACCTCCTGGAAAGAGAAGGGCTTGCTGTGGGGTAGTTCGGAGGAGCTGACGGGACTCCAAGCCTGTATCCAGAAGCTGGTGAAGAAGCTCAGGCTGGTTAACGTGGTCCAAGTCATGCTCGTCCGCCGGATTCTCCCATGCCAAGAGCGGGCATTCAATCTGTGGGAGTTCAATCCAGAACAGCACGAGCGCTGAGCGGGCTCTTCAACACGATGTACGAAGGCGCCTGGAGGGTGCTGTTTAAGGGCGCCGAAGCCCCCGCATCCGCGACTGAAGATCGCAGATTTCGCTCGCAGCGCCAAGCCGACGAGGTAAGTGATTCTACCCCTTTACGGGACACTTGCTTTTCATAGTTTAACTCTATGCGGGTTTTAATTTCCCCTTTTCCTTTGACAGGACTGGATGAGGAAGGCGGAGCAGATTATCTGCCTGGCTCCTATGCCAGAAAACCCAGTAGACACCCATCTAGCGAGGCTGCTGGTTCCGGCACCGCACGTGGTGCCGGAGAAGAAGGCCAAGAAGGACGCCATGGGTGCTCGAAAGAGTTCCCGTTTTCAGGTGTCCGACGACTCCGGGGCAGACTCCTCCCCCGAAAACGAGGAGGAGAAAGAGGACTCTCTCCCAGAGGAGGGAGAGAGGAAGAGGAAGGCTTCCCCGACAGGGGAGGCCGAAGGGTCCAAGAGGGGAAGGACTATTCCCCCGGACAGCTCCGCCGACATCAACGTTGGCGAGGAAGAATGGCCTTCAAGGGCCAGGCCTTCGGCGAGATCGTAAGTATCCGGATTCCTGAATGATTTGTAATTTCTTTTTCTGCGTCACATAGTGTCATTCTGATGCCGCATGCTGCCTGTAGTCCGGTCAATGATGATCTCCCCGCTTCATCGAGCGGGTCGTTGGCTCCGTCGGATGTAGACTCCATCCCGACCGCCTCCACCCCTCGCGACACTGAGGACGCCGAGGTGGGATCCCAAGAAGGTACCCATCAGGGGGAGGTTCCGGAGGCGCCACAAGGCGGCCTACCGGACTTTGCGCCGGACTCCACATCAGAACCGCAGTGGTTCCGGAGTCCGGCCGGCGGCCCCTTCGCACGAAGGGCAAGACCGTGACGCTGGCAGCTTCCGTCCAACCGGAGGCGCCGGACAATTTGTTGGAGACGCTGCAGAGCGCTTCCATCGAGGAAGAACACCGCACTATTGTGAGTGCGGTGATTCAGAAGGTACAGCTTGCCAAGAGCGGGCTGACCGAAGCCTGCAGTAGCCTTCTATCAGGCTTTGAGGTAAGAAGTTAAAAATATGCAATGTAATACCGTATAGACAGTAGCCTCTGATGCTCGGTTCGGTGTTCGGAAAGAAAAGCCGGACTGAGGATCTGAAAAAAAAAGATATACGCAGGGTTGCTAAAAAATTATGTCAATATGGGTTGCAGGCTGCGCTGCTGACCTCTGCCGCACTGACTGCGGAGGTTGATGCTTTGAAGCAGGAGCTCAAGCGGTCCGAGCAAGAGCTCGGCCGCGCCAAGAAGCAGCTCCAGGACAAAGAAGGTGAGTAACACCACTTTGAACTTGTACCTTACAGAAAAGGATTTAGGTTGCAACAAAAAATAACAAGGATAACATGGGTACTGCAGGGGCCACGAACGAGGTGGCGACCCTGAAGGAGGCCGTGTCCGCGGCCGAACGCAATGCGGCCGCGGAACAGGCAGAGCGAGAAAAGCAGGAGGCGCAGGTGGCGGTGGTTCGGCAAGAGCTCCAGGCTCTCATGGAAAAGCATGAGAGTTTGGAGCGTGACTCAAAGACTCGAGAGTCTGAGCTTGCCTCGGCTCTTGAAAGTGCCAAAACTGCCAAGGCCGATGCCCATAAGTCCCTTCAGGAGATTGAGTTGGTGAGGAAGATAGCGGCGGGTAAGGCATTTTTCATGCAAAGCAAGCATGTGAATGTAAATTACGTGTTACTTACCCGAATTCGAAGCTCTCCAGGGGCGTTTGCAGATCTGCCTCGCAGCGTGTCTGATGCCACCGCATTCTACTGAGCCGAGGAGGGGAGCTCAACGGAGAAGGTCTTCTGGTCTCAGTATGCTGAGGCCGGCCATCCGGTGCCCCCTAGCGACCAGCTGAAGCAGCTGGTCGAGCTCCACAAGGTGGCCGAGCAGGCCATGAAGGGCCTCATAGTCTGGCTGTGGCCTGGAGAGGCCATGCCTGGGAGCTATTTCGGCCTCGTGCGACGGTTGGTGGATGCGTGCTCCTGGGTGGAGGTTATCAAACGCTCCGCCTATATTGAAGGTGCTCATCGGGCCCTTGCCCGCGCAAAGGTGCATTGGGGCAAGCTGGATGCGGAGAAGCTAATCACTGACGCGCCACCAGCGAGCAAGGAATATCGTACGCCCGAGATGTACTATAAGACTGTCCTGAAGGGTGCTCGCAAGATTGCGGATGAGTGCCCCAGGGATGTAATTATTGAGTAAATTCGCAATGTGTTATCCTGTGCGCTGAAAACTTTGTTCATATGCGCTAAGCAACGCTTGTTATTTTAAAATATTACCTTCTGTGCGGCCATTAATGAAATCTGAGAGATGGCAAGTCGTCGGCTTCAGCCCCCATGCCACGAGTGCTGGGGTGTTCGGGATAAACTTGAGCACTCTTGTTCCCATTTTTGGGTCCATCTAGGGAGGCGCTCAACACAACGAACAAGGCAACCGGACTTATAGTGCTTGAACACTCTCACTTAGCCATAGAATTCTATAATTTTAAATTTCGGCGAAGCCCCTAGTATTCGGAAGACCGAATTCGGGGCGCTATCCACGCCTTCGTCACACATTATCCGGTACTTCGCTCGAAGCGGCGTAGGTCTTTAAGGACCCGAAAAGACCTCTCGGACAGCGACCAGTCTCTCGCCTTATCATGACAGTCAGTTTTAGCTTTCTCCACTGAGGCGTTAACCCGGCTCAACCGGGGTGCAATCGCAGTGGTTCTCCCAGTGCTACCTTAGCCGATAGAACGGAACGCAAGGTGCCAAACTTGGGAGCCGGGCAAACCCAACTATTGACCCAAGACATGATTCGGAGCCGATTCATATAATGCTATAAGTTCGGGGTGCTGCACTTGTGAAAGTGTTCGGACTTTATCACACCATAATGCGAGGAACTTAAGCCCCTGGTGTATTTGGCCGTACCAAAATGTACGGATGCAACATGTCGTAAATGAACATATATATATAAGGTAATGCAATTATGGGTAAAAAGTGCTGCATTTTATTCGAGAAGATATGCTATGAGTGCGGAATGATACAAATAGTGCGGAAAGCAAGGGATTGGACGAATTAAAGGCGTCTCCCTCCAGGGGTAGGCCGCGGAATGGTGTGTTTAACAAATTTAATGCTCGTAATGGAGACCACCTGAGTGTTCGTCGCAGATTTTGTCCCTCCCTGGCTGTTGCATCATGAGTTCGGCAGGTTCGCCGCCGGACAGAGTTCTGTATAAAAAAGAGAGAAATAAAAGATAAAAAGAGCGACACACTTGGGAGCCCCTGGTGTGGTCGAACCGCACTCTGGGTCTGTTGTGGTTGTGCCTCTCTCCCTATGCCCATGGTATCTCCAGGGCGTAATTATGTATGCGGAGAGTTTGTCTTACAATTGTGCGAGGGCTGGGGTTGAGGCCGCATTGCTACGCGTGCTCGGAACGTGCCAGGTGGTCTTGGTTGATGTTGGTCCGGGCGCGTTTGGCCGTGTCCGGTCGTTTAACGGCCGGACTCGAAAATTGCCTTAAAAGGCTGCTCTGTACTTCTGCCGCGAGAGCCGCTGTATGTTCCTCCGTTTGGAGGGAGCGTTCCGTGTTTCCATTGACCGTGATGACTCCACGAGGGCCTGGCATCTTGAGCTTAAGGTATGCATAATGCGGCACCGCATTGAATTTTGCAAATGCGGTTCGTCCGAGCAGAGTGTGATAGCCACTGTGGAATGGGACTATGTCGAAGATTAACTCCTCGCTTCGGAAATTATCCGGGGATCCGTAGACCACTTCCAGTTTAACTGAGCCTGTACAACTGGCCTCGACACCTGGTATGATGCCTTTGAAGGTTGTCTTTGTAGGTTTAATCCTTGAAGGGTCTATGCCCATCTTGCACACTGTATCCTGATAAAGCAGGTTCAGGCTACTGCCGCCGTCCATCAGGACTCTCGTGAGGTGAAATCCATCGACGATTGGGTCTAAAATCAATGCGGCGAATCCGCCATGGCGGATACTGGTCGGATGGTCTCTTCGATCGAAAGTGATCGGGCAAGAGGACCATGGGTTGAATTTTGGGGCGACTGGCTCCATCGCGTATACGTTCCTTAGTGCACACTTCCGCTCCCTCTTGGGTATATGCGTTGCGTATATCATGTTTACCGTCCGAAGTTGAGGGGGGAATCCCTTTTGTCCTCTGTTGTTCGGCGGCCGGGTCTCTTCCTCGTCATCGCTGTGTAGCCCCTTGTCATTGTTGTCGACGATTAATTTGCCTGCCTGCTTGAATACCCAACAATCTCTGTTGGTGTGGTTAGCTGGCTTTTCGGGGGTTCCGTGTATTTGATAGGAGCGGTCGAGTATTCGGTCCAAATTGGACGGGCCCAGAGTTGTTCTTTTGAATGGCTTCTTCCATTGACCGGGCTTGGAGCCTCGGAATCCGGCGTTGACTGCCGTATCCTCATTGTTGTCGCCATTAATGCGGCGTTTGTTTTTGTTTTGACGCGACCTGCCATTGCGGTCCTTGGTATCCGGATTGCCAGCGTTTTTGTTGAGGTTGTTGCTGCGAGCTAGCCAGCTATCCTCTCCCGCACAGAAGCGGGTCATGAGTGATGTGAGGGCTGCCATGGATTTCAGCTTTTCCTGTCCTAGGTGCCGGGCCAGCCACTCGTCGTGGATGTTATGTTTGAAGGCAGCGAGGGCCTCTGCATCCGGACAGTCGACGATTTGATTTTTCTTTGTTAAGAACCGTGTCCAGAATTGCTTGGCCGATTCGTCTGGCTGCTGGATTATGTGGCTTAGGTCATCTGCGTCCGGTGGTCGCATATACGTGCCCTGGAAGTTATCGAGGAATGCGGCTTCCAGGTCTTCCCAGCATCCAATTGACTCTGCGGGCAGGCTGTTAAGCCAATGCCGAGCTGGTCCTTTAAGCTTGAGCGGGAGATATTTGATGGCGTGAAGATCGTCGCCGCGGGCCATATGTATATGGAGGAGATAATCCTCAATCCAAACCGCGGGGTCTGTTGTGCCATCGTAGGATTCGATATTAACGGCTTTAAACCCTTCAGGGATTTGATGATCCATTACTTCGTCAGTGAAGCATAGTGGGTGCGCGGCGCCTCTGTATTGAGCAATATCGCGACGTAGCTCGAGAGAGCGTTGTCTGCTGTGTTCGGCCCAGCCGGAGTAGTTGTATCCGGCGCGACGGTATTCGTCGTGGGTCTTGGGGCGCCCACGTGATCCATAGATAGATCTAGATTGTCTTTCCTTGTCCTCCAATATATCCCGCAAGTCCGGCGCGTTCCCCCGTGGCTTCATGCTTTTTGAGCGATGCCGGGGTACGGTTTTGGTGGAGGGCTTGCACGCCTCTCTGTCGCGGCCACGAGGTGGTCGGTCTGCCGTATTGTGCGCTGGTGATGCAGGTTTGTACGCTTCCTCCTCTAGTCGGGGGAGCAACTTGCGTTTTGGGTAACTTTTGGAGGGGCGTTCGAGTTCATACTCTTCGACTGCGAGGACCTCGGTCCATCTGTCGGCCAGTAGGCCTTGATCAGCTTGAAGCTATTGCTGCTTTTTCTTTAGGCTGTTTGCCGTGGCCATTAGCCTGCATCTGAAACGCTCTTGTTCGACGGGATCCTTAGGCACGACAAATTCGTCGTCGTCGAGGCTTGCCTCGTCTCCGGAGGGATGTAAGTAATTATCATCCTCGACCTCTTCGTCTGCCGCCCTCTCGTGAGGGCTTGCTTCTGCCTCCTCCTGCGCTGGATCGTGCTGGACGGGGTTGTCTTCGGCACTTTCTGGGGTGTTATTATCTCCTGTGCCGGAATCTCTATTCTTGCTGTGGCGGGATTTAGAGCGGCGCCGCTGATGTCGGCGCTTGGGCTGTTTCTTTAAGGAATCGGCCTCCTTTGCTTCTTCGCCGTCCCCATCTTTTGGGGTGTCCACCATATATCTGTCGTATGACGAGGTGGTCTTCCAGTGTCCTGTAGGCACTGGTTCTTGATAGTCTCCGGCATCGTCGTCCATACCGTCGATGTCTTCGGAGTCGTAGTCGAGTACGTCGGTTAGATCGTCGACGGTGGCTACGAAGTGGGTGGTGGGTGGGCTCTGAATTTCTTCGTCGTCCGCGTCCCAACCATCCTGGCCGTAGTTCGGCCAGGGCTCTCCGGATAGCGAGAGATGCTTCAGTGAATTTAAGATATCGCCGAAGGGTGAGTGCTGAAAGATGTCCGCAGTGGTGAATTCCATGATCGGCGCCAAGTCGGATTCGACTGGCAGGGGCGCAGGAGGTTCGGAGTCCGGCAGAGAGTCCGGCACCTCGGAGTCATGAGCTTTATGCGGGACAAGGTAAGTGTTCGGCTCCATCGCCGTAGAAGTTGCAGCTCCCGTGGCGGTGTCCAGCCATCCGTCCTCGATCTGAGCGATCGGCTCCAGACTATGGGTCGGAGCGGATTCGTGTGCGGCCTCCAAGGTGCTGTCCGGCGGCAGAGTTAGGTCGTGCCCATCGTGACAGCGCGGCACACTCGGCTGTGGCTCAGATCCATCGAAGATCAAGTCCCCACGGATATCAGCCGTGAAGTTTAGGCTTCCAAACTTGACCTGACGGCCAGGGGCATAGCTTTCGATCTGCTCCAGATGGCCAAGTGAGTTGGCCTGCAGTGCGAAGCCGCCGAATACGAAGATCTGTCCGGGGAGAAAAGTCTCACCCAGGACTGCGTCATTGTCGATTGAAGAGGCCATCAAGCCTATCGGTGACGACACAGAGGAACTCTCAATGAAAGCACCAATGTATGCTCTACACAATTAGCCTCTGTACAAATGTTGGTACTCACCCACTGATTTCATCCATATGATTGAGCTTTGTCATCTCTATTGGTGTTGTGCTACTGTTTACATACTGTCATGAAAAAGTGGTATTGTCCTTGAGAAGTGCTTTATCTGTGCTGTTTTAAATATTTCCTTTCCTTTTTTTCGAGCAAACAGGGATCATCTTCCTCTGAAGAAGAATATGGAGTACGTGAAGTGACTAGTTCCGATTATGCCAGGATGAAGAAGCCCTCTCTATCTTCTCATCAGAAGGAGCAGTTGAAGGATGGTTACATTACTCCCCACAAGACCAAACTAACTTCAGCTCAGAAGGACTGGTAAATCTCCATTTTTTTGTGGTGATGCGCGAGTACAATGTTGTTCTAGGATTCTTTCTGGTGAGTTACATTTTTCTAAAAGTGTGCTCTACATGGACCATGTATGTGCCTGTTGAAACAGTCAATTCATAGTATAGTTTGCTTTATACTAATCACTTTTTTGTATTTGTGCAAACAGGGGTGCTCAGCTTGATTTCAACGGGAACTGCACAAAATGTTCATGATTACATCGAACCATTCATTTCCACCAAAAGAAAGGAGGTGTCCATAAGTTCAAGGCGTTGCAACATATAATGGCAAAATCATACAAGCTACGCGCGAATTTGGTTGATTTTGGTGGAACTGCACAAAAGAACAGCTGGTTTATTTAGCACGAGGTGCCATGTCAATGTTCGAACTGATGGCAAACCCTGCCCATTCCACAATCGTAGGCATTTGATATTTTGGAACGGGACAACCTTGTCAAATTTTGCTCATTGATTTTAGCAAGGTATGCATTTAATATTTTCGAATGGGACGCCCTTTGCTATCAGTAGCGGCGATCAATTTTTTATTTGTTCTTTAGTTGTGAAGTAAATATTTCCTCTAACATGTGAGTCGCTGAGATGCATAATCATCGATTGTTTTGAATGTTCTCTATGAATTGCCAGGCCTGTGTGTTTGATTGTAATGTATAAAAACGCTAAAAAGCTGCTCAAACTCTTTGTACTCCTTCTGTTCCTTTTTACATTGCACATTGTGAAAGTGCATACTTTTTTGTATAAGATTGGTCAAAGTAGAGATACTTTGACTGCAGACAAAACTTGTATGCGGACTACAAAGGACCGGAGGGAGTACATGTGAAACTGCTGCAAACGTGGTGATCACCCTGGGAATAATGCTAGTACGTATTGTTTTGCATGTTCATCCAATGCCAGTGATATAGGAATTCGAACTAATCAAAATAAATTCATTCATACACGGTCGGATTTCATATAAACATGCCGAATTTCATTACATTTCATACATTCTTCAACTAAAAAGGGGTGTCTGTGGCAGCATGCATCTCCCAGATGCAGAGGCCAGGGGTCATCCTCCTTTTCGAAAAAAACTAAAAAGGGGTGCGGTGGAGGTATAATTAATTAACTGAAGCTACCCACCTATGTCCCGCTGAGCCGAACAGAAGCTTCAGTGACTTAACTGCGGGTGCAGTTGCGTAACTGACATGTGGCCTGTTGGGCCCACATGTCAGTCAGCCAACTGCACCAGCAGTTAGGTAGAAGCAGCGTTCTTCTCTAGTGCAGCTCTCCGACTCTACGTCGCCGCCAAGAAGCTAACCGGCCGTCAATGGTCAACCTGCCTAGCTTGGCTTCAACCGGAGGGTAGCAGCGGCGGCCTTAATTGGACCTAAGCGGCGGCGACCTACTGTGTTCTACTATTCCTCATTTTCTATGTGGCGCGGCCTCATTGGCAGCGGGGTGGGGCCTCGGCTGAGCCGGCGATGTCCTTTGCCTCGTTGTTGGCGGGGCAGGGCCTCGGTGGAGCCGGCGGTGTCCTCTGCCTCATTGTTGGTGCCGCGGGGCCTTGGCGGAGCCGGCGGTGTCCTCTGCCTCGTTGTTGGCGTTGCGGGGCGTCGGCGGAGCAGGGCGTTGTCGATGCCAGTATAGCGGAGACTCGTCGGAGCCGACATTGTCCTCTGCTTCGTCCTCGGTCTCGCCAAACAGCGCCTCGCCCGCTTCATAACCCTCTTTGCTAGCCTCTTTGTAGGCGGCCGCAGCCTCCGCCACCCGCATGCGGTACCACCAGCGCTCGAGGCGGCCCTTGCAGGCGGAGCGGTATGAGTCGAGCAGCGCCTCCTGCTCCGCCCGCTCCACGGTGATCTGCTCCTCCGCCTGCAGGTGCTCCTGGAGGAGATGGTGGTTGTAGGCGGCGTCGGCCTGCGCCTCCCGGAACTGCTCCTCACGCATCTGCCTCACCCTGTCCATATATTGGGCACGGGCCTCGCCGATGGTCATGGTGCAATGCATCAGCGAGGATGGCGCGGAGGAGGGGGTTGGCACCGGATCGTCGACTACCATGTTCTCCATTGGGACGTCGTCGTCCTCCGGCTGCCTGCCGGCCAGCCGGTCAGCAGCAATGGCTGTTATCTCCTTGTGGTCCATCGTCCGCTCGTCCCGAAGAGCGCTGGAGAGTGAGGAAGCCATGGTGGGCAGTAGTGGTGTGGACAGGAGAAAGGGAATGGATGCGGATGATTGCGGCTATGGCCGGCGCAGCAGTTTATATAGCAATGGTGGGCGGGCGGAGGGACGGACGTGTGGCGCCGGAGTAGCTGCCTCGGCAACTGCATATCATTAATGTGTGCGGCAGATGGATGTACGTATGGCACTTGTGTCGTTTGAAGGCAGAGCAATCGCCTACACTAGGAAGCGGGGCGGCCGGCGCTGACTGTTTCGGGCGGAAAGCGCGCGCGGGCGAGGAGATGACTTTACTTGGATAGGATGACAACGGGACCCACTAGGTCCATAGCCTCACATACGGAAGTGCCTCCTTATTATATATATATATATATATCCTCCTGGTTTCCTGACATCACGGTCCCACACCATTCTCAACCTATGTACTCCTTCCTTTCCGGTTTATAGGGCTTATCTCAAAATTTTAGTTTTTCCATTTTATAAGGCTCAATTTTGTTGTTTTCCATCACATGTTCAGATTCCAAGGTGCATTAAATCATTGCATGCAAGTATTAAGAGAAAATTGATCAATGCATGTACTTTATGCATGCATGCATGCATTGCAATTAATGCATTGATAAACATATTTTTTGAGGATAACAAGAGCATTAATTAGGTGCTTTTGCAAAACTACAAAAAGTATTCCACCACTCGCCATCCACCTTGATTGGTGAGATTTTTGAATTGAGCATTATAAACCGGAAAGGAGGGAGTAGTCAATAAACGAGAGGATTGCACAACAAGCGGCCGACAGCTGGGACCAAGCAGCTTGAGCAGTATTTCTGTTTTTGAGGTGTGAGCACTGCGGAGTTTTTGATGTTTACCCGAGATATTAATTTTTCTCCTCTAAACAACAACGAAAACATCGCTGCAGGCATTAACTGGGCGGGTTGTGGCCCGTCTAGCCCAGGCCAGATATCCAGCCCAGATATTAATTTTTTTCACGCTGAAAATGGCTAGCCCAGCTATACTTTTTTTTAGGAATACCGAGGCAAGGTCAAGTTGTTATTCTCCGCCCCGCTGGGCTGCAAATCTTTCCTAGGAGGGATGCATTAGGCTTAACAAGAAAATGGGCTTTAAGAAATAATAAATGGGATGTAATTATAAAAACTGGGTAGTAACTATAAAAAAATGCACCAAACAGTGATTACTTTATAAATGGAATATTGAAACAGAGTTGACGGGTATGCAAGGCTTTGTCAACTTATAGACAGCAGACGGTTCTAGCAGCAGTGGCCGTTGGATGTCCATCCAACGGATGCCGTGCTTCTTCTTCAATCTCGGATATTCTAGCTTCATCCGCCCAAAAAATGATTCATCCTCCTGTCGTCTGGGGTGCACCGTTTCGGAAGCTGACCTGTTGGCCTACTAAGTTGACGTACCAAGGGCTTTGTCAACTTAGTCAATATAAACGATTCTAGCTGCAGTGACCGTACGATGTCCATCCAACGACCGTCGTGCTTCTTCAACCTCTGGTCTTCTTGCTCCAGCCGCCCAAAGCAGCGTCGGTCGTGCCACCTTCTCCTGCCTCCCGTGGCCGGCTGTGCTGCCACGGAGGCCTCACCGCCCCCTACTACTCCCACCGCTGGCCAGGCCATCCATCCACTCACCCACACCCCCTATTATTCTGCGGCGATGGCAGCGCAGCCGAACCAGTGAACCCTCATTCTCCTCTCCACATGTGCATCCACTGCCGCATCTTCCCCGGCTCCGCGTTGTCCCCTTCCTAGGCCTCGCCGTCGTCCACCGCCGTGGTGCTCTCGGCGCAGCGTGGTCAACATGGTCAAGGAACGACTTCCATCGGACGTGGACTGTATGTGGAGAGGCTGACAGCTGGGTTCACGGCAGCCGAAAGGAAGTGCCTCCTTATTACACGCAAAATAATTATTCCTCCACCTGACAGCAAGGACCCACGGGACGGGCTAGCATATTTCATGAAAAAAATGATTCGCCCCCTGACTGCTGGGACCCACGAGCTACATCTTCGCACGCAAGGAAGTGCGTCCAGAAAAAAAATGATTCGCCCCCCCTGACTGCTGGGACCCACCAGCTACACCTTCGCACGCAAGGAAGTTCTTCCGAAAAAAAACTATTTGCCCCCTGACTGCTAGGACCCAGCAGCTACACCTTCGCATGCAAGGAAGTGCGTCCGGGCAAAAAAAAACAATAGCCCCCCTGACTGCTGGGACCCAGCAGCTACACCTTCGCACGCAAGGAAGTGTGTCCGGGTAAAAAAAACGATTCGCCCCCCTGACTGCTAGGACCCACCAGCTACATCTTCGCAGGCAAGGAAGTGCCTGACAGTTGGGACCCAACTGGTCGAAGCGTACGTAGCGTTGTCATCCTGGTCGCGAATGTGTATGTACATACTGGTCGATGTAGAGGCGCGCACGTGTTGTAGTAGAGGCGCGCACGTGTCGTAGTAGACGCGCGCACGTAGCATGTACACGTACGTATAGTGGCCAGGGTGCAAGAAAGAAAATACGGCCACGTATGTGTACATACTGGCGGGGTCTCAAACGCCTAGTCGCGCATACATACGGCGAGGGCTCGTGTTCATCGGGAGGCAACGAAATGCGTCGTGTTCATGGGGAGGCAACGGAATGCGCCGTGTTCATGGGGAGGCAACGGAATTTGTCGTGTTCATGGGGAGGCAACGGAATACGCCGTGTTCATCGGGAGGCAACGGAACGCGTGGGAGCCAACCGGCTGGGTCGGAACGGAATGTGTGGTCGTGTTCATCGGGAGGGCTTGGATGGAACAGACGATGGAAATGAGGCCTGGCATACCGCACAACGGAGGAAACGGACCCCCTACGGTTGAAACAGGGGTCCTGTTGATCGGGAGGGGTGTGGCGTACCGCAAAACGGAGGAAACGGACCTCCAACAGTCGAAACGGGGGTCCTATTGACCGGGAGGGGTGTGGCGTACTGCAAAACGGAGGAAACGGACCTCCTACGTTCGAAACGGGGGTCCCGTTGATCGGGAGGGGTGTGGCGTACCGGGAAACGGACGAAACGGACTTGTGTTGGAGCGCTACGGTCGAAACAGGGGTCCTGTTCATCGGGAAGGGTGTGGCGTACCGCAAAACGGGACTCCCAGGGATACTGTTCATCTCCACCGTCGACCTCCTCCAGCCTCCATGGGCTACCGTCGACCTCCTCCAGCCTCCACGGGCTACTGTTCATCCAGCCTCCACCACGCGCTACTCCACTGGGTACTGTTCAACCACCCCTCCACGGGCACACCTCCATCGTCTATTATTCATCCAGCCGTCCACACCACGGGGTCCTGTTCAACCACCCCTCCACGGCCACCCCTCCACCATCTACTATTCATCCAGCCCTCCACACCACGGGTTCCTGTTCATCCAGAGGCAACGCCACCGCTCACTGTTCATCCAACCCCCCTGCAACGCTCACTGTTCATCCATCGATCGGCTTCAGTTAGCAGCAGTAGCGAAGGAATCGCTCCATCGGGTTCAGTTAACAGCCATCGATCGATCGCTCGGGTTCAGTAACGCGCAGCCTGCAGTGCAATCGCTCGGGTTCAGTTAGAGCCCAACGCCTCGCTTGGGTTTAGTTAGAGCCAACTCCTCGCACACACGCGTGTACCTATACGAGAGAAACGCGCATCGCTCGGCCCCCGACCTCCCACCATAACCGGCAACTCCCCGAAATTTTCCTCCCCCTCGCTTCTACCACGGTTTTTTCCGTCATGGACGGCCCAAAGAATGTCATGCAGCTGCATCTCCGGCCCGCCCAGGACAAAAAAGCCCATTTTCTGTCATGATTTTTTGTCATAGAGGTAGGAGCCCACCACATCTATGATGATACCGGGTTTTGTCACAATTATCGTCATACAAGTGTCATATGTATGACAGAAAAAAAATTCGTTCGGCCCAAAATGTCACGGATGTGTCTTTTTTTTGTAGTGTCACCATCTCCATAAGCATACGAAGCATAGTGAACTTCTTTCCTTTGAGGGAGCACATGAACTTATTAAGTTTAGCAAGCATAGGATCATCTAGATCACCATCCTCATAACTATCCTCCACATCAAGATAATCATCACTAGGAGTAGAAGGAGTGAAAAGAGGAGGATTTGATCGTGGGGTTACCTTGACCTTGTCAGGAGAGCTTTGGTCCTCTCCATCTTCTACCACGACCTTTGACATTAGGCACTTGTGAGCGTTGCCCTTGTAGTCTTTCATGTAGTTGTAGGTGACCACATCACAAGTCTTGTTCACTAGCCTCGAAGTGTTTTGAGAATCTTGAGCAACTCCGGCAACACCAGTAACATCATCCGCATCAGATTCTTCATGAGCAACCATTGCTTTCCCATCTCTCTTCTTGAGCTTGGAGTTCAAAGGATTTGGCAACTTCTTCTTGGGAAAGGTCTTGGGAAACCTTGGTTTATCTTCTCTCTTCTCATAAGGGCACTCGTTAGAGAAGTGGTTGGTTTCTTCACAGTTGTAAAATTTCCTCACTTTCTTCTTCTGAAACCTTCCCTTGAATTTTCCTGCGCTAAACTTTTTGACAAAGAGAGCAATGTCTTCATATGATGGGCTCTCATCTGAGTCAATCTCATCACCATCCTCATCATCATCATCTTCTTCTTCTTCTTCACTTTGCTCTTCTTCACAGACATGCTTGGCCTTCAATTCAAGATTGATCTTTGATGTTGAGGTACGATGCATGGCAAGATGTTTTGTGGCATTTGCCTTTGACTCTTCAAATAGTTGGAAAGTGGATATGATGTCATCTGGAGTCATTTCCTTGAATCCATCGTGTTTTCTTATGTCCCACACCATTTGGTGATGATATGGAGCAAGAGGATGAAGCAACTTATCCACAAGGAATCACTTAGTAAAGTTGAATCCATCTTGAGTCTTGTCACATTCACATGACTCAATGTCGGCGGTGATAGTCATGAGATGCTAAAGTAGTTGCTTGGGAGATTGACCTTTCTCCATACAAAAGTTTTGCAATTGACCCTTGGCAATTTCATATTGAGCAAGCCGGAGAGTGGAAGTACCGGTCTTGGTCCTCACAATGATGTCCCATAATTCCTTGGCACTTGTGATATGTATATATGGTCTCCTTTGCTTGTCAGCCATACCTCTTCTTATGCACATGGTTGTTGTGTCATTGAGATTCTTGTCATAAACCTCTCTTGGAGTAAGATTCTTCGGGTCAACAGCTTGGTAGCCATACTCCAAGGTCGCCAACATCTCATCATTTCCGTATCGAAGATGATCCTACATAGCAAATCTCCACAAAGCAAAAGCGGTAGTGTCATCAAGTAAAGGAGGTTTGCCTTGAGGGTTATACTTAGGTTTCTCTATTTGAGGTCTTGCATAAAGCCATGGAACACTGGAGTGTTCATTACTAGGAGGTTGTTGGCCAAGTGAGGGAGTAGGCACAGCTGGCCTCGAGGTTGCACCACCAGAAAGTGGTGCAAGCATCGTGGTTAGTGTGGCTATCCTCATTTGGACCAAGGCCTCAAGAGAAGCATCATGCTCCTCCTTTTGCTTAGCAAGAGCTCGTTCAAGATCCTCTGAAGCGAAGGACTTGGCTTCCGTGGAAGCCATGCCCATACTCTTCGGATCTGCAACAAGGGGAGTCCCATCGAGGTTCATCTCGCTCTAGGGCAGTTAAGCCACAAGAATAGAGCACGAGGCTCTAATACCTATTGAAAGGATCAAGATGGACCTAGAGGGGGGTGAATAGGTACAATTACAAATTTTAATTGTTACTTAGCAATTTTAGGCAATAATGCGGAATATGAAGTTGAGCCTAACAATTGCAAGAGTGAAGCTATGAGCTAAGCAAGGTAAACAAGTAACACAAGTAGGAGAGTAAGCAAGCTTAATATGATATAAGTAAAGACTAAGAGACAAGTAACCACAAGTAGGGAGTGTCGGTGGGAAACGACACCTATGGGATCACTGGAATCCCTTCTATGGTTGCAGGGCGCGGGATCCTGAGAACAGCGGGACTAACAGACAACACAAGGGGGATTTACCCAGGTTCGGGCCCCAATGATGCGTAAAAGCCTACGATCCTGCTTTGGTGGATGTATTAGTGTTCTTGAGCTCTTGAACTAGCTCTGGGTGCTGTGGGGTTCGAAAGAGCCGAATCCTTTATCTGTGCGCCATGGGCCTCCTTTTATAGGCAAAAGGGGCTGCCACAGTGGAACACAGGTGGTGGAAAGTGATATAGTAGCACGAGCTTATCGCCCATATTACAGGACAAGGTGCATTAAATGCAAGGCTTCGGTGTCCTTCCACTTTATCGGGGACGGGCGCGGGGCCCGTCCCATCTGTCGCCGCTCCCCCTCAATTCGACACGTGCCCTGGCCACCGATGCATGCGGTGCCATGTAGGCAGGCAGGCAGCTGAGGTGGCACGGTGGTGGAGCCTCTACAAAGGATTGCATGCTGCCACACAGGTTCCTGCCCGGCTGGTTGGGTCGGCAGCTGTATGCGAACGGCGGTGAAGACTTAGCTGGCGTGGGCCTGGCAGCGGCCCTGCCGGTGTGCTTGGCGAGGGTCTTGTCGGGTGGCCCGGCAAGGGTCTTGCTGTGGCGCACTGGAGTCCCCGACGAGGATCTTGCAGGGGGTCTTGTGGGTTCCTTCGGTGAGGATGGTTGCCTTCCTATCCTTACTTGATCTTGAGCATTCTATGTCTTCACAAAGATCTGCATGCCACCACAGAGGTGCATCCCGAGCCTTGTCCCGGCGCGTTTGCCAAGTGTTAGTGGGCTCAAGGGTGGGTCACTCGGTTGGCATGGGCGAGCTGCCCCGGCAAGAGTCTTGCCGGGGCCGCTAAGGCTGCCCCAGCAAGGGTCCTTGCCGGGAAAACCTGCTTCGCCCATCTGATCTTCGTGGCCTTGGTCCTTGTTGTTGCTTCGTTCGTTTTATGGCTTCGGCTCCTCTCCGGCTTGCCTTTCTTGCCGTGTCTGTGCGTGGCCATGGTGGGAGGCTCTGACTACCCGTGCACAAGTAAAGGGGTCAAAAGCAGAGCCCCTACTTTTGTACATCGACAGGAGCCCCCGGGCCTGGGCCACACATAAACGTAGCATGTTGTTGGGCCAGGTCCAGAACAGTGTGCGGGCAGTTGGGGCAGATTTTACCGCGGCCACTGTTCCGTCTGCCGCGCTTCCCACGACCCACGTTGAACATGTGACGTGGGGGTCGTGCGCGCGCATGACATGGGTATGCTGGCGTCACCTTGTAGTGGACAGTAAAGAGGCGGCTTGCGTGTCTCCTTGAGACCACAGGGCGCCTCCCATTGACTGCCCTCGCTCGGTAACCATCGTTCCACGCGCCCCATTGCGCCCGCCCCTGGCGCCACGTTCGTTGCATGCAGAGCGAATGATAGGCGTAGGGGTCGTGGGTAGTCGCGCGTGTGCGGGTCGATTCCGATGCGCCCTCAATGGAGCGGGGAGGGCGGTCGACGGCCCCGCTCGCTATCACTTCAAGAGGCCGGATTGGCCGAGAGGGGGCGGCCGAGCCTCGCCCCGCCCCTTTATAAAGAGGGGCGTGGGAGGGACGGTGCCTCTCAACCTTTCGCCATCTGCCTCTTCCCATCCTTGCTTCCCAAGAGCTCGTAGCGGCGGAGCCAGCCACTAGAGGAAGGTGGAGGGGGCGAGGTTGAGGTCGCCGTGGTGCTCGAGGGAGAGGAGGACGGGGCGGAAGATCCGCCTCGCCCCCTCCAGCAGCCCTCCCTCCGATGAACACCCATGCCGGGGACAACCCCTACGAATTCTTCGTCAGGCTACGCCATTCGTCGCGCCGTCGCCTTCCCCTCCCAACCCCATTTGCGCGGGAGATGGAGCTGGATCCGCCGCGGGCGCTGCGGCTACACATGAGGGGTCGTGCGAACAGTGGCACGTGGATCGACGTCGAGTTCCCCGCCCCTCACGTCATGTATCTTCACTGAGGGTGGAAGACCTTCGCTCGCCTCCAAAGCTTGACGAATGGGCTCGCTCTCCATTTCAAACTAATGGAGGGTGGCCTCCTCTCCGTCAAGATCTTCAGGCACTTGGGGACCCGCGTGAGGTGCTGCATAGAGAGCTCCTCCGACGATGAAGACTCCTCCTCAAGCGAAAGTGGCGAGGAAGACAACGACAGCGACGATGAGGGCAGCGTGCGGCAGGATGACGGGTTCGACTAGGTGTCGGGCGCCGCTCCGAGCGGCACCGGCTACCCCATCATCCGTGTCGCTGGCTCCTTGAACTTCTCGGGGTCGCCTCCTTGGGCGGCTGGCGTAGGGAGGCTACGGAAGAGGAAGAGGACGAGCGGCAAGGCTGTTAAGTCGGAGTATGCGGGAACCGACGCCTTCATCGCGCGTCGGCGTCCTGCCGCCTCGTCTTCGAGCTCTGCCTCCGGCGTCGCCATCACCATCCAGCCCTTGGACGGCCACCGAGATGTTCTCTTGGTGTCTTCTGCCGCTCGTAGCTTGCCTAGGTGCCCCTTTTGCCCTTCTGCTGTCTTGTTCCATTTCCCGAGGAGAGGGACAAGAAAGGGATTACGGGCACCTTGTATCTTTTTAGTCTTGTAAGCCTTCGGGCCTTTGTTATCTTTAGAACTTGTAATCCCCTTGTTCATGTTTTTCATTTCATATGAACGGTACCTGTACGGGATGTTTTTTAATGAAAAAGGGATGTTTGCCAGGATTTTTGTTCGTAGGAGGAACCCACGGCAAGGGGTGAAACCTTGTCATCTTTAAGACAAACGTTTTTCCCCGCCCGGCAACAGGCCTTGCCGTATCCCCACCTTGCTCAACCTTTCTTACGCTCTTGGCGGAGGCAGGGATGAGGTGGGTTTAGGCCCCTCGTTCCCCTTCTTTGCTACCGCGACTACGACCAGATCTAGACCCAGGAGATAATCCTTGGGTGCTGAAAAGAGGGAGCACGATAGCTTAGAGATAGAACGGGGTTTCACGCATCCCAGTTCATAACGAAATGCATGATAGAGGATAAAGGACTTATCTGGATTTGCAGCCCCCGGCGATTTTGGCTTGTCCGCGGAAGGATCCTTGTTCTTGCAGCCCCCGGCAACTCTGGCTTGCCGGGGCCCGGGCGCCGGTCCATTCCTTTTCTTTCAAAACAGCTCGGCAAGAATACTTACGTGCCCTGCGAACCAAACAAAGACAGAAAAGAATAGAGAGACGCGTACTCGACCTCTAAGCTAGGGGTTAGCCGCAACTAAGCACTATCAACCCTAACCAAGGAAGAGACTCAACCTAGCATGCATGCTATAACTTAGGGCGCCAGCGCTTCATTTATTAATGCTCAGGTTCTGCACCTGGCTTTGTACAGAGGGTTGCATGCCTTGCCGGCAAGGCTTGTACAAAAGGGTGGCTTGCCAGGAGGCCCGGCAGCCGCGCCTTATGGTTAAAACTTGTGAAGGTGCTCGATGTTCCAGGAGTTGCTCACTGGAATGGCGTCTTCGGTCTCCAGCCGGACTGCGCCGGGCCTGGTGACTCGTGTTACCCGATAAGGGCCTTACCACTTCGGCGTCAACTTGTTGGAATTCTTGGCCGACTGAACGTGCCGAAGAACAAGGTCGCCTTCCTCAAAGCTCCGGGCATGAACCTTGCGGCTATGGTAGCGGCGCAAGGCTTGCTGGTAGCGTGCTGCTCTCACAGCCGCCCAGAGACGATCTTCCTCAAGGAGCGTCGCGTCATCTTGCCGCAATCGCTCTTGGTCAAGCTCATCATAAGCGAGCACTCGAGGTGACCCGTATATGAGTTCTGTGGGGAGAACTGCTTCTGCCCCGTAAACCAGGGAAAGGGTGTCTGGCCGGTGGCTCGATTTGGTGTCGTTCTGATCGACCAAAGAACCGCCGACAACTCATCAATCCAGCGCCTTCCACTCTTGCGCAGTCTGTCAAAAGTTTTCGTCCTTAAGACTCACAAGACTTCAGCATTTGCCCTCTCCACTTGAGCGTTCCTCTGTGGGTGTGCCACGGAAGCAAAACAGACCCTGCTGCCGAGATCTTCAATGTATTGCATGAAGGCATGGCTTGTGAACTGTGTGCCGTTGTTGGTGATGATCCTATTGGGCACCCCGAAGCGGCACACTAGCCCCTTGAAGAACTTGATGCCTGACTGGGCCGTCATCTTCCTCACTGCTTCCACCTCTGGCCACTTTGTGAACTTGTCGATTGCGATGTACAAGTACTCAAAGCCTCCGACAGCACGGGGGAAAGGGCCCGGTATGGCGAGCCCCCAGACCGAGAAGGGCCGGGAGAGAGTGATAGTTTGAAGGGCTTGAGCTGGTTGATAAAGCTTCTTTGAATGGAATTGGCATGCTTCACACTTGGTCACTAGTGTCGTTTCATCCTGGAGGGTGGTGGGCCAGAAGAAACCTTGCCGGAAGGCCTTGCCGGCAAGGGCCCTCGACCCTATGTGGGAGCCACATATGCCTCCATGTATCTCTGCCAACAGCTTTAGCCCTTCCTCCCGGGAGATGCACATCAATTTCACCCCATTCGATCTTCTTCTGTACAACACGTTATCAACGAATTAGTACAGAGCAGATCGGCAGGCTACTCTTTCTGCCTCTTCCTGCTCCTCAAGAAGCTCTCCTTTTTGAAGGAAACAGACGGTGTACTGCGCCCATGCTGGAGCCTAAGGCTCGACGACAAGGACCAAAGGCATCTCTTCTGCCGAGGGAGCGGTCGCCTCCATGGCCATGACCTGAGGTCCTGTCGGAGTTGGTTGCCCCGCGGCAGGATCGGCATCCACGGCAATATCTTCGCCGGCGGCTCCGGGGAGCTCGGTGGGGAAGTACTTGCCGGGGCCTAGCATCCTCCGCTTGCTCTGCCCAGTCGACGGCTCAACGGATGGTTGGGTTAACTAAAGCACGAAGGTACCTGGTTCCACAGGTAGCTTGAGGGCAGCGCGCTTTGACAGGTAGTCGGCGATGTCGTTCTCCGCCCGAGGGACATGTTCTGCTTGTATACCGTCAAAGCGCTCCTCTAGTTTCCTCACCTCATCTATGTAAGCTTCCATCAACGGGCTTTGATAATCTTTGTTGACCTGCCTGACGACGAGCATTGAGTCGCCCCTGACGATGAGCTTCTTAACTCCGAGGTCTATCGCGATCTGGAGACCGGCAAGCAAACCCTCGTACTTGGCGGTGTTGTTGGTTGACATCTCCCGGGGAAAATGCATCTAGACGACATACTTGAAGTTCTCTCCGGTGGGTGCGACAAGCAGCACACCAGCACCGGCGCCTTGCAGCGAGAAGGCACCATCAAAGTAGATGATCTGGTTGCAGCTCGTTTCCTTGCCGGGGAGAGTGGTCTCATGTACCTCTTCGTCGGGCGTCGAGGTCCATTCCGCAACAAACTCCGCCAAGACTTTGCTCTGAATCATCGAGCTGCTTTCAAACTTCAAACCTAAACTTGACAGCTCCATGGCCCATTCCACGATCCTCCCCGTTGCATCTGGTTTGTGTAGTATCCGTTTCAATGGGAGGCGGGTGACCACCATGATCTCATGCGCTTGGAAGTAGTGGCGCAGCTTCCTCGAGGCCATAAGGAGGCCGAAGAGCAGCTTTTGCACACCTGAGTACCTCGACCTAGCTCCCTGCAAGAGGGAGCTGACAAAGTACACTGGGTGCCGCACCATCTTCTTCTTCTACGCCTCTTCACCCAGTTGTGTGGGCCCCGTTGTGCTGCCGCCAGCCCCTGCCGGGGACTCGATCTCGCCAGATCGAGCCCTGTCAGAGAGGGTTTTGGTCTGCCATCTATTGGCTCTACCGTTGTCGCTGCCTTTTCGTCGGCCTCTCTCTGCGCCACTAGTGTGGCGCTAAACCACCTGGTTCGTTGCCGATAGTTAGAGCAGCAACGGTTCGTGTGTTTTGGGTGCAACCAACACTGGGGTAGAAGATAGGTATTTCTTCAAATCCTGTAGCGCTGCCTCACCTTCTGGGGTCCACTCCACTGGCCCTGCCTTCTTCAAGATCTTGAAGAAAGGAAGGGCACGCTCCACGGACTTGGAGATGAACCGGCTCATGGTAGCAACGCAGCCAATGATCCGACGCACGTCCTTGATCCGCTTGGGTGCCTCAATCTGCTCGATGGCCTTGATCTTATCTGGGTTTGCTTCAATCCCGCGTTGGGACACAAAGAACCCGAGAAGCTTGCCGTACGGGACGCCAAAGACACACTTCTCAGGGTTCAATTTGAGGTTGATCTTACGCAGGTTCCCGAATGTTTCCTCCAGATCTTGCACAAGGGTTGCTTTGTCCTTGGTTTTGACTAGTATGTCATCCATATAAGCTTCCATATTTCTATGTAGCTGGGGCTCAAAACCAATTTGGACTGCTCTTGCAAAGGTCGAGCCAGCACTCTTCAACCCGAAAGGCATCCTTAAAAAGCAATACGTACCACATCGGGTGATGAATGATGTCTTTTCCTCGTCTTGCTTCGTCATGAAGATCTGGTGGTATCCTGAGTAGGCGTCGAGGAACGATAAGAGGTCACACCCAGCCATGGAGTCAACAATGTGGTCGATGCGCGGCAACGGGAAAGGGTACTTTGGACAGGCCTTATTGATGTCTGTGTAGTCAATGCATAACCTCCATTTCCCATTTGCCTTGCACACCACTACCGGATTGGCCAACCACGTCGGATCGATTACTCCCCTTACCAAACCTGCCGCCTCTAGCTTTCTGATTTCCTCCGTAATGAACTCTTGCCTCTCCAGAGCTTGCTTCCTGACCTTCTGCTTGACGGGCCGCGCATGAGGACAGACAACAAGGTGGTGCTCAATAACCTCCCTGGGAACGCCGGGGATGTCGGAGGCTTGCCATGCAAACACACCGACATTTGCCCGCAGGAAGGTGACGAGCTCGCTTTCCTATTCGCCGTCGAGGCTGGAGCTTATGGTAAAAGCTCCTCCCGTGCCGTCCTGCTTGACAGGCACCTTCTTGGTCTCTGGTGGTGTAGCTCTGGACTTCTTGCTCTTGCTGGCGGAGCTCCCTGGCACGTTGTCAACGGAAGCGCAACACCCCGAAGAGGTGTACTTGCTGGAGTTGGTGCGAGGGGTCTCGCCGGTCTTCTTCTCCTCCGGGGCTCCGTCGGCAGGAGCAGGTGCCATAGTGGTAGCTGCTGCAACTGCTTCCCGGTAGAGTTGGTCGGCGCAGATCAACGTGTCCTTCTTGTTAGAGGGGACGGTGATGATGTTCATCGGCCCGGGCATCTTCAGCGTGTTATAGGCGTAGTGTGAAGCCGCCATGAACTTGGTTAGCGCCGGGCGGCCGAGGATCCCGTTGTAAGGCAAGGGGATCTCGACCACGTCAAAGACAATCCTCTCCATCCTGTGGTTGAGCTCACCTCCGAACGTCACGGGCGGCGTGATCTTCCCCTTCGGCAGGCTCCTCCCTGGGTTGACCCCTTGGAACATACCCGTCTCCTCGAGGTCTCCATCAAGGATCTGTAGCCTTCTGACCACAACGGGCGAGATCAAGTTCAGGCCGGCCCCGCCGTCAACCAACATCTTCGTCACCTTGAGGTTGCGGATTGTTGGTGAAACCAACAACGGCAAGCACCCAACTGCAGTGGTGTGGTCAGGGTGGTCCTCGGTGTCAAAGATGATGGGAGTGCTAGACCATTTCAGCGGCTTTCGTGTGTCGAATGATGGTTCCACCGCTGCGACCTCACGCGCCCACTGCTTGAATTGGTGGTGAGATGTATGCAGCGAGGCGCCACCATCGACGCACATGGCCTTTGTGGCTTTCTGAAACTCGTGGTCGCCGGACTCGTAGTCCTCGCCATGATCATCGTCTTCCTGCTTCTTGTCACAGCCCCGGGCGGGCCTCTCTTGTTGATTATCCTTACCGCGGCGGCCTCCCTGGCCGCCATGTTTCTTGTCGGATCCCTCGGCACCATCTAGGCCTTTCTCCTTGTCCCGGCGCTTATACTTGGCTTTCTGCTTCTCGGCGAGCAATTCTACCTGCCGGCAGTTTTGGAGATCGTGGCCCTTGGTGTGGTGCATCTTGTAGTACTGCTTGTCGGAGCCTCCTGGCTTGTCGTTAGCCACCAAGGCCCGGCAAGCGTCACACCCATCAACCTCCTTGCTGGGGTCACTCGCCTTGGTCTTCTTGGTGGTACCGGTGTCGTCGGATCCCTCAACAGCAAGCACGGCCTTGCCCTTGCGCTTCCTATTACGGCGTCGGCCTTTCTTTGCTGGGGTGGCGGTATCGCCAGTGGAGTCGGTTTCCACACCGGCATCTTCGCCGGGGTACTTCCTTCCCTCCTCAGCACGAGCGCACCGATCGGCCAGAATATAGAGCTCGGCCACATCCTTAACCTTGTTCATCGCCAGTTCTTCACGCATTTTGCGATTGTGCATGTTCTGGTGGAACGCACTGATCACGGAGGCGGGATGAACATCGGGGATGTTGTACTGCACCCGGCTGAACCTTTGGATGTACTTGCGCAGGTTTTCTCCTTCCTTCTGGGGTATGATGTGTAAATCACTCGCCTGGCCAAGAGCTTGGTGACCTCCAGTAAAGGCGCCAACAAACTCATGGCACAGATCTGCCCAAGAGGAGATGGAATCCACCGGCAAGTGCATCAACCATGACATGACATTAGGCTTGAGTGCCAATGGGAAGTAGTTGGCAAGAAAATTATCATCCCGGGCCCCAGCAGCTTGCATCGTGATGGTGTAGATGCTGAGGAACTCTGACGGGTGGGTCATGCCATTGTACTTCTCGCCAACGTCGGGTTTGAACGTAAGGTGGGAGGGCCACTGGAACTGCCACAGCTCACGGGTGAAGGCCGGACAATCCACCACGTAAGGTAGGCCACCGTAGCCTCCCGGCGGTGGGTGGCCGTAGCGGGCCCTGCCCGCCAGTCCGACTGGTGGCGCGCGTCATGTCGGCGCTCGATCGTAGTTCGAGCATCCTCGTGAGCCCGCTCCCGAAGGACCTGGTGCTGATCGCGGTTGGTTTGCGGGTCGGATGACGCGATGGAGATATCATCACGAGCGTTGCCGTGATGGGCCGACGCCTGGGGCGGTCGGGATGGAGGCGGGGAATAAACCGTGGCCGCGTTGCCTCCTGCGTGGCCTCCGCTAGCACATGGTAGCCCGGCCGAGCGACGGCCGACGGCTTCCGCCGGCCGCAGCCCATCGTTGTTGGCGATGCTGACGAGGCTCCGGACGGTGGCCCTCCATTCGACAAGCTTCTCCGCGGCAGGAGGAAAATCGAGGAGCAGCTGAGCGCGCGCTAGGGCTTCCGCTAGCGTGGGTGGCAGCGAAAGCTGGGTGGACCGCGATGTGCCTCGACTCCTAACCATGTTAAAAGGAGCGGCATCACGGCTCCGCAGCCGTTCGCCACCTCCATCAGCACCTCGGCGCGCACGTTGGCCCTCCTCTTCATGTGATGGGTGCACGGGACTCTTCCCAGGGCGGCGCGTAGGGTCACCAGCAGGGTGACGCTGCTCATCACACACAACCTAAGAGGAGCGTGCCGTGGGCACCGGTGTTGGCGTCTTGGAGGTCGCCGTGCCGCCGCCTGGCAGGATGGCGGCACCCCTGAGGGGCCCCGCGCCGCCTGCGGGGGGCCCGACTCCATCTCTGGAGCCCGCGACTGGTGGCTCATCTCCTGGCGCGCGAACGGCGCCACTCGCCAGACCTGAACCGCCAGGGTGATGTGGATGTTCGCGGGCCGTGCCACGGGTTCTCTCCGCGACTGGACCGCTACTGGTCTGCACCGGTGCCGGCAACTTGGTCCCGGATGAACCGATCGCCGTGATCGCCTTCTTCTTAGGAGCCATGGCGACGAAGAACAGCTAGGCCAACTGCTAGACCAGATTCTCACAATAGCGCCCCCTGCCTGGCGCGCCAAAGATGTCGGTGGGAAACGACACCTATAGGATCACTGGAATCCCTTCTACGGTTGCAGGGCGCGGGGATCGTGAGAAGAGCGGGACTAATAGACAACACAAGGGGACTTACCCAGGTTCAGGCTGCAATGATGCGTAAAACCCTACGATCCTGCTTTGGTGGATGTATTAGTGTTCTTGAGCTCTCGAACTAGCTCTGGGTGCCGCGGGGTTCGAAAGAGACGAATCCTTTCTGTGTGCGCCATGTGCCTCCTTTTATAGGCGAAAGGGGCTGCCACACTAGCACACAGGAGGTGGAAAATGATACAGTAGCACGAGCTTATCGCCCGTATTACAGGACAAGGTGCATTAAATGCAAGGCTTAGGTGTCCTTCCACTTTATCAGGGACGGGGGCGGGGCCCAACCCGTCCGTCGCCGCCCCCACTCGCTTCGACACGCGCCCTGGCCAGCGATGCATGTGGTGCCATGTAGGCCAGCAGGCAGCTGATGTGGCGTGATGGTGGAGCCTCCACGAAGGATTGCATGCTGCCACGCAGGTGCCTGCCCAGCTGGTTGGGTTGGCATCTGTATGCGAACGGCGGTGAAGACTTAGCTGGCACGGGCCTGGCAGCGGCCCTGTCGGCGCGCTTGGCGAGGGCCTTGTCGGGTGGCCCAACAAGGGTCTTGCCGGGTGGCCCGGCAAGGGTCTTGCCATGGCGCACTGGCGTCCCCAGCAATGATCTTGCCTGGGGTCTTGTGGGTACCTTCGGTGAGGATGGTTGCCTTCCTATCCTTACTTGATCTCGAGCATTCTATCTCTTCACAAATATCTACATGCCACCACAGAGGTGCCTCCCGAGCCATGTCCCGATGTGTTTGCCAAGCGTTGGTGGGCTCAAGGGTGGCTCACTCGGTTGGCGTGGGCGAGCTGCCCCGGCAAGGGCTTTGCCGGGACCCTTGAGGCTGCCCCGGTAAGTGTCCTTGCCTGGAAAACCTGCTTCGCCCATCTGATCTTCGTGGCCTTGGTCCTTGTTGTTGCTTCGTTTGTTTTGTGGCTTTGGCTCCTCTCCGGCTTCCCTTTCTTGCCGTGTCTGTGTGTGGCCGTGGCGGGAGGCTCTGATTGCCCGTGCACAAGTAAAGGGGTCAAAAGTAGAGCCCCAACTTTTGTACAACGACAGGGAGTTAGGGTTAGGGCTAACCGCAACTCCGAGAGACGAGGATTTATGCCGATGTTCACTTCCTTGGAGGGAAGCTACATCACTGTTAGAGAGGTGGGTATTACCACAAAGGCACACCAACGCCACCAAGGCTCACCCTATTCTCCCTTTGAGACAACACCACGAAGGCGTTTCACAACCACTAGTGGTAGACCTTGGGGTGGGCTCCAAACCCTCACAAACTTTCTGGGGGTAATCACAAAGAACGATTCCTCTCTGAAAGACTCCTACTGCCTAGGAGTCTCCAACCTCCAAGAGTAACAAGAATGTTGGGGAAACGCTCAAGACTTGCTCAAATCACGAATTCCTTGGGTGCAAAGAAGGGGAAGGAGTGGATCTATCACTTGGGTGGACAACTTTTGGCAAATGCTCTCAAATCCCTTAGGCATCTAAGATTTGGTGTTGGAGTGTGTGTGTGTGTGTGTGTGTGTGTGTGTGTGAGAGAGAGAGAGAGAGAGAGAGAGAGTGAAATGTGTTCTAGGGTTTTCTCAAAGTGAATGGTTAACCCTCTCCCAAGGGGGAAGAAGGCTATATATAGTGTGGGAGCAAATATGGCCATTGTAGTGCAAGTTACCGGGCAGGTCGGACATCCGGCCAGGCAAGTTACTCGAAGAACAGGGGATAGAGTAGAGGGGTCGGACATCCGGAGACAAGCCCGGACATCCGACACATCCGGAAAGCCCGGACGTCCGGCAGTTGGCCGAACATCCAGAGAGCTCACAATTTGTTTCCCGAACCATAGTAGTTTCACAGGTAGCAAGGGGCGGACATCCGGGATAGGGCCCGGACATCTGGTGAGGCAGGAGGGCCCGAACATCTGGCGAATACCCGGACATCCGGCATGGAACCTAAAACCTACTGGACATGTGGATAGCGAAAGTCGGATATCTGGGGCCAAGTCCGTACATCCGAGGAGCAGCCCGGACATCCAGGGAGCAGCCCGGACATCTGGCATTCCCAGGGGCAAAAACAAAGATGAAGTGTATTTGATAGATCCAAATGTTTCGAAGAAGGAATTAAGTGGCACGAGCAAGTCTTTTACTGACCCTATTGATCCCCCCTTAATAGTGCGTGATCCTATACTCAAGAAAAGAAACGTGCAATCTTTTTGATACTTCTTCGTTGAGTAGAATTAACTCCATTTGTTCATGATCCACACACCTTTAGTTGAACTAGGGACTAACACCTGAGATTCACTTGACAAACATAGTTAGTCCCCTACATGTATATTGTCATCAACATCAAAACATCATGTAAAGGCATGATTGCACTTTCACCCGTGTGATGCATGCAACATACGTGGCTAAGGATAATGGCGTGGTGGGAAGAGTGAATTGGCAGTTTCTACCCCGTGTGTTAAAGTCATTCATGGACCATTACTAGAGCAGCCCCACCACTATTGGCTTTACACGACGCATGGGGATACCGGAAACTGGCCCAAAATCAAGACTAATGAAGAATCAAAGAAGATGTTAAGAGACTAGCCTCCTCAGCAACTCTTCCTATGCACTTATTAGGCCCTACCTGACGATGCTCGGCAGCACGCTCGGGGCAGGCCAGGGGGCTTCTGTCGGTGCAACGACCCTGGGTCTGTTGCCCTGACTGTGTACATGCACGGGGTCAAGATTGAAGCTCCAACCAAAGACTGAGTACAAGAAACAAAGAGATTTGAAGGACCAACAAGCAGATCAGAGGGACCAAGACCAAGCCGGAGAAGCAAGATATCGTCAAGAGAAAGGCCTCCTATGCCGGGCAGGCGATCCCAGCAAGGGACGAGGCCACCCCCAGAAGAAGATGACCAGGGCGTCCCGGTAGAGCCTGCCGGGACTTGAGGAGGCAAGGATCACCTCACCAACCACTCCACCACGACTCACATCGTCGATCAGTGCGATATCAAGCCACAAAGTGATAAAGTGGCAGCCATTCGCCACATGGCAACCTCTCTCTATAGGAAAAACCAGAGATGACACCCGTCCTACGATGTGTCAAACAAGCAGGCGCGGAGCTGGCAAGATAGCCTGGCAAGCCTTGCCGGGCAACCAACAATGTGATGTTGAGTAGTGCATTAAATGCACACTGTCAGCCCACAGACTTAGGTACGATAGAATTGTTTTCTATCATATCAATGCATAATGACTACTTTGCCATTGTGGTGACCCCTTGATCTATACAAGGAGGCCATTTCGCAACCGTAAACGAGGTTAGAAGGTTGGATAACTCACACCCCCATACGCGTGCAGTCGTTGCCGCCCTGAGGCAACCCTTGTCGGGCAAGTGTACTACACTCCACCACCACATTTCCACCATCAATCCACCAAAAGCAGGAGTAGAGTTTTACGCCTTGCGGCGGACCGAACCTGGGTAAAACCGCTCGTGTAATCTCTGTTGTGCTGCCTCACGCTCGTCTACTCTTTGTGCAACGCGACTCCCCCCCTGCGTAACCAGCAAGGGGCCTCCTGGTCCCATAGGTGGTCGTGGTTTCCGCGATAGTGCATGAACAACAAACACCCAACTTGCATTCTAATAGGTAAGTTCAAAAACAACTCTACATGTTTCATCATCTTTTCATACCCTCGGTCTATATTGGGTATACTGGTTTTAACTAAAAATAATGTAAACCAAGTAGTTCTATCAATGTTAGCACAAAAGTCCAACAAATAGTACAGGAAGCAAAATTATATGTCACATGTTTAGAAAAATATAGTTCTGGATGTGAAGTTCAAATACAGGAATCATAGAAGTTCAAGGACACTGTTGTAAGAAAAAATATATGTAACATGTTCATAAAAATATAGTTATGTTTGTGAAGTTCAAGCACTGGTACCACAGAAGTTCAACAACACTGCTATAAGAAAAATTTGCGTGACATTATTAGGTAGTCCTACTGCTACCTATGAAATTCAAGTACTTGTATCGCATAAGTTCAACAACACTGCTATAAGGAAAATATATGTGACATTATTAGATAGTCTTACTGCTACATGTGAAGTACAATCACTGGTACCACATAAGTTCAACAACACCGCTGTAAGAAAAATTTGTGTGACACTACTAGGTAGTCCTACTGCTGTCTGTGAAGTTCAAGTACGTGTACCACATAAGTTCACCATCAGTGCAAGAAGCAAGTTTCATTTTTTAGTTCATGCAGACCAGTCTCGTCAATGGAGAAAGCTATACCACAATCATTCCCAAAGACCGTCCACAAGCTATGCCGTTAGCACATCCTAAAGAAGTTCAAGGAATACCTTGCGTTGTTATACAAAAAGTTTAAAACATTCAAAGAGGAGTTCACAACTATCTTAAACTGGCTACTAATGCTGTGGAGTGATAGGAAACTGTGGATATCAGCATATTACCAGTACATTTTCTGCGCTAGAATGACTTCTACACAACGAAGCGAGAGCATGAATCACATGCTCAAGAGAGGGTTTGTCAAGGGGACCCGAAACCTACACAAGTTTGTTAGGCGGGTAAATGCTTGCATACAAACTCGGATGCAGAAGGAGCAGGAGCAAACAATGACTAGCATGGTATTAAGACAAAAAAACATGCCCCATTTTGTGACTTCCTTGAACATGTGCACTTGGTATTTAAAAATGAAACCCATGACTTTGCTCGACTAATATCTTATTTTTTGACATGTGCAAAACAATCATGCGACAAAAAACTTACAGCTACGAGGAAGACATGGCTATCAAGTACACGAGAGCCGTGTACAGCGAGATGAGAACTAGGATGAGAAAAGCCACACTATTTCGTGCAAAGCCTACAACAGAGCCCAGTAAGTACCTTGTGTCCTACCAAAAACAGGTTGACCATGATGATGAAGAAATATTTGCCTGGTCAAAGCATGAATTCCAGGTTGTAGCTGACCTAGAGAATGAAATATTTCAGTGCGAATGCAAACTTTGGACACAACAGGTGAGCGGAAAAACAAACTCATTAAATAGCTAAACTAGTAGTATCGTATCATATATGAAACTGGTTGCTGGATCACAAACTATGTATTCTATATTCATCACAAAAATGTTGGTCTGTTCTGCCTTCACATAATGAACATACTAGACTACCTGAAGCCTGACAAATTTCCAGACAAGTATATCCTCAAACGCTACCAAAAGACTGCAAAATCACAACCAACATCTGATACAAGGGAGTACAACATAATTGCATTAGATGGAAGATCAAGAGTATCCAAGCAAGACATCCTGCTACAGCTAAATTTAACGGTTAACAAGAAAGTGATGAGATGTGAGTAGCAATATGACAGAGCCTTCTATGTTCTCAAGAGGCTCGTGGAAGAGCTTGATGCAATACATTCAGCAAATCAAGCAGATGTTGGCGAAAGGATGGCTAAAGAGGATGCTGAAATTGAAGATGAACTTCATTATTATGAAGGTGAAATGCTCCAGACCGCTGCTCAAGCCAACTGATGGAAGCAGGACGTTGACCAATTAATGCAGCAGCAATAGCAGCAGAAAGAGACAATAAAATTGCCACTGTACTCTGAAACAAAGGGTAGGAAGAAACTTTCTGCAGCAAAGAAAAGAGACTAGAGAGCTCAAATAAAGGCACCATCTGCAGATAGAGTCGTCGTGCTGGATGAGAATGGAATTAACACGTCAGATGTCCTAGCAAGAGGACTTAGTCGTGGAGCCATCGCAACAAGATTAGCAAAAGGGGGTTAAACCGGACAAAGGACACGGGGAGTTTATACTGGTTCGGACCCTTGCGGTGAAGGTAAAAGCCTACAATCCAGTTGTGGTGGAATTGATGGGGTCTCGATGAGCAGGGAGCGAATCCGCTTTACCTATCTCTCGAGTTGTTGTTTCTTGTCCCTGAATCGCCGCCAGGTCGTCCCTTTATATACACAGGTTAACGCACGGTGGTTTACAGAACACTGAGGCCGGCTCATACACGTGTCGGCTCTATCTCTACCTTTCCTAACTTACAACACAAGTTTACACATCTCATACCGGTTTACGTTTATGGGCTCTAAACCGCCTTTGGGCCCTGGGCGTCTAAGCTTCAATGGTAGAGCACCATACTCCTTGTCTTCATGAGCTTCAATACGGATGATCGTAAACCGGCCCCTTCAGGGGCGGTTTACACTCAGTAGTTATATCCCCAACATTAGGCCCCAGATTGATTTGAACATGTTCATGTCAATCTTCAACACTTAGAAACATTCCTTGAACATCCTCCTATGATCCTTGTAAACCGCCATGACGTCTCCTCCATATGAGCTTGGTAATCCGCCATGACGTCATCTTCTAAAATCACAGCAAATCGTCATGACGTCATCTCTGTATTAAAAACCTGTAAATACCTCTTTTATTAATTAATCCTCGAAGACCGAGGCGACAGTTGTATCATATATCTGATTTTTGGCTCCTCGATTCTCGTGCCTGTCTTTTATCCCTTTGCCCTTATAAATAAGACCGGGGGTCCTTTCCATTCTCCCCCTTGCCTCTTCATCTCTTCTTCTTCCTCGCGACCCCGAAGAGCTTGAGCTCCGTCGCCGCCGTCGTCCTTCGAGCACTGCATCAACAATGCCGCTGCATCAACCTGTTCTTGACCAGATAGACAGCGACGCCCCTCCGCAGTAAGTACTCCCCTTTCCAAATATTAGATCTGCATTAGGGTACTGCTGTTCATCAGTGTTCTTCATCGTTCTTCCTTTTTTATCTCCTAGATCCCATAAATAGATCTGAAACTGATAGCAAAGGTGTGCGGTAGTAGTTCAGCGCCCCTAGTCACCCTCAGAAACCACTTTTTACTGCATGAGATCCTGCCCAAGCATATGTGCTCTTCTGCTGTCGCGACCTTTAGTTTTAAAATTTCCCCCCTTTTCATGAACTGCGCTAGATCCGAATATATCATATCAACTTGTAAAACCTGTTTGTGCAGAACTTAAGCAAATTTCAGATTTGTCCCTTCCGCACCATTGTAGGCGGTTTAACAGTTAGAAATTGATAATCCGCCAGGTACCATTAGCCCTCTCTTAAACCGCCATTTTTACCTGAGCATCAGTATCCGCTTTAACATGTACATTTTCCTTATTTGATCCCTTCCCCGACCTGGTACCGGTTTATACATATTAATCTTGGACCGTAATCCGGCATCTGAACTTCTTTTACAGCTTTTCATCAAAAATGACCAAACAGTTCTTCTCCTGCAATTGGGCTCCCTCCCGGGTTACGGAAGAGCAGCTTACTAGTTATGTTGTGACTGGCGCTTTAGCAAAGGAAGAGACCATCCATTGGA